>NW_020272783.1:4440252-4699001 GCF_003268045.1 Sipha flava | reverse complement strand
TACCGATATCGCTGCTGCAATTATTACCGGCAGCACGGACGAACAGATATCACATACACGCATAAGCGCGCGTCAGTGAGCACGCACGCCGACGGCGGCGTCGGAGAGCGCGCGGGGGAGGGGGGGGGACGAAAATGTTCACACGCGTAGGCACGTATTGTAATGGGCGGCGAGCGCGCGCGCACGCTAACTCGACCGGCTGGTCGCCGGGATCGGTTTTATTATTATAACCGCCGCAGCCTCGCCACCGCCTGCCGCGCCAACGACTCTCTTCTCCGTCGTCGACGACGGCACGACTAACCCGGACCGCCGTCGTCGGTGGATAGGGCCGACGGGGGACTCGTCCACCCGGTTCCGTGTCGTACGATCGGACCGAGAATCCGAACAATTTTCGATTTTGTTCCGTCCAACTGGACGCTGCTATACTATTACGCGCTGCGTAGATGGTACGTTTTTTGTGGTCCGTTACGACGACTCGTATGGTTCGCGAAAATAACGCGGTAAATCGAACAAAAATCCCAAGTTTTTCGAAATTTATCAGGGAAATCAATAAATAAGTACGAAATGTAAACGATCTCGTACTTATTTTATCGTTGGGCTTATAGGAAACAAACAAATTAAATGTACACGATTGTTATTATATGTATATCACTAAAAACTTATTTTTCTAATCGAAGAAAAATATTAAGATTTTAAAATTAAAATACACTAAATACATCGATTCATCATCCAATCACACTCGGTTGGATTGATAAATAAAACATAATTTTATGTCCAATATAAACAATACTAATTTTATAACAAAGAACTCGTATGGGTGAACTTAAATTAAAACTTTAATCCACATACAGTAATTTGGTTATACATTCTTATGGTCAAATAGACCAATAGATGTACTTGGAAAATTGGGCGCTATAATAGTTCACGTTACATACGTATGACTACCAAAAAATGTATTAATGTAATAATGCATTTGAGTAGTACACCGACTTTAACTTAATACCTATTCTTTAAGTCTATCCATAGTGTTTCGAATATCTCAACGTTTTCACATATTATATATAATTATATTTAGTCTTAAGATAGGCATAACTATCATCATTTATAAATATATAACATATTAATTAAGATCAGAACAAATATTATTTTAACATTATTATTTTTTATTCTTAACATATACGAGTATTAACCATTGACTAATTTTTGTTTTATTTTATTATTTTACTACATATTCTTATTTATTCGTATTTATTTTGAAGACGCATTTTATAACTAAAAGATCATTTTCTTTAGTTACATATTAAATAAATTTACAAATTTAATAGCAATAATAATAATATATCATAACTTAAAATACACTTTTTTTTTAATTGAAGTTGATCATTCTTATTATTGTTCGTTTTAATAAAAAAAAAAATATGAAATTGGAATAATATTTTTAAATAAATTGCATCTTGTATCGATAAAATTACCTGATATTGTAACTCTAGAAATCGAAAAAAAAGTAGAAGATTCGACTTTTGACGATGTACACGAAAGAAAGAAATTGTAAGGTTTTTTGATCGTAGCGATGACTCTTAATGGGCCGATGAGTTGAGGAAGAATAGAATTGAATAGAATTAATTTTTTAAAAGTTAATATTTCAAAAGAAAAATAATTTTTTACCAATATATCATTTGTTGACTATTAACAGTTCATAGTTAATAATAATAAATAATTTCATTCAAATATTTACTTTATCACCATTTTTATTAATATTTTGAATTACAGATCGTTTTATTTAAGATTTCAAAATCTCAGTCATATTTTTTATAAAAGTACTTTATATATTTTATTGTATATTATATATATTTACAAGATGACTTTAAGGTTTTGAAATCTTAAATAAAATAATCTATAATTCAAAATATTATAAAATGGTTAAAAAATAGTTCAATGTTTTTAATATTATTATCATAGAATTTTATACAAATAAAATATATTTTCGCATAATAAAATTAACTAGTTCTCAATTTTTGAATTACATAACTTAAAAAAAAATAGTAGAATAATATCGTTAAATATGATGAAAATATAAGATATTCGTTTAATTTGCACGTGTTTATACTACCTATTTATACACACTCGTTACAATAAGAAAACCATGAAGGATTAAAAGTTGGTTTATTTTCGAAATTCGTGATTTGTGTTTTGAAATCTAATTCTTTAGAGAATGCACTGTATAGAGTCTAATGTAATGGTCAATTCATGAAATAAATAATATCTCTATGTAGATTTTTTATTATTCGGTTTTCTATATATTTTTTTTAAATTTAAACGCGGTTATAATATTGCAATCCACCAATACTCCTAGGTGCATGACTATATTTTATTAATTTGTATATATTTGAATATTGGTGTTAATGTCGCCGTACGTTTTCCTTAATACTACTGACTCGTCCTTAATAATACGGTATCAAAACGTGAATGATTAGCAAATAATGGATATAGTTAATGCACACCCCACATTTATAATAATAAATTATTAATTAGAGAATAATTTATGATTACTTAAAAATATATAAATACTCAAGTGTATTTGCGTAATGTTAAAATTAATACAGAAAAATAAGTAAAAAAATAAAATATATTACCCTTTTACCATCCTTTTGATTAGAATTCTGTGAGAATAACAAAGACGAGCTAGTTACAATGGGTTCCCTCTTACTAAAGGGATGCACAGTAGCCGTAACAGGCGACGAGGTTGCTGTAGAAGATGCGTTATTATTGTTATCGTGGATTCCTGCGGAAGACGTCTCGGACACTGGTATGACAGGCAAGGAGTCCGGTTCACATTTTCCTGTCATCATAAACACGCGCGCGCTTTATAATAACAAAGTAGGACGACGTCACATGATGTTGCAAGCGCATCTGACGTGTGACTACTACTGCTGGCCTGGTGGTGCCGCGGCGGCGGTTCCCAACGGTAATGAGAGAAGCGAGAACTCGACGACGCCGGCGGCGGCGGCGGCGGCGGCGGCGGCGGAACGGGTGACCCGACCGCAGTGTCGACACCTCTCTCCCTCCAACCATGGTTCAACCCCACGCCACCGCCCGCACAATTCACCCCAACGACGGCCGTCTCGTCACCTTCTCCGCCAGCAATCCCTAACACCCCACCGCACTGCTCTTTCTGCGCGTGAACGGTGTAATAGCCGTGACGCCACCGACGACCCGCGCGCGCTTTGGGCGCCAACGGCACGCCCACCACCCTCGCGATGATATTAAATTATACGAGAAATCCTCTCGTTTCACCTACCCCTATATATATGCCTGTGCGAAATATGACAAAAAAAAGTTTATCTCCGAGGGATTTATACTATTGTGAAACTGTGAACTAAGATTTTTGAAAATGGTATAGGTAAAAAAATTATATCCAAATGAGTCGACTATAGCGCATTGTCTACCACGTAAAACACATTGTCCACATATAAACATCAACACTTATTGAAGTTCCCTAGAATTTTTTTAAAAAAAAAAAATTATACTATTACTTGGTCAAAACTAACTACTTACAAATATTTATTGTCCTCAAAAAAAAATTTCGATTTAGGCAGGTACAATACACAGGAGTTAGATTAGCCTCTTGTATGCGTGCGTGTTTAATTTTTAAATAATTTGGACAAGTAGCTTTATTCTAAAGCAGACAAATTGTAAAGGATTCTTGAAAAAAATATTGTTAGTTGATACTTGGAATATTTTGGATCTAATGACAAAAATTTAAATTTACTTATTACTCATGTAATTTCATTATGTTAACTAGAAGCAAAAATTAAAAAAAAATAATTACTCGTCTAATCAAAACGAAATCATCAAATTTGTTGACAATTTATGACACATTACACTACAAAATTTTTCAATTCACAAAAAAATAAAGAAGTTTGATTTTGTTTAATTTTATAGTTTTTCGTAAAACCCTTTGAGATTATTAGAAAATGAACTTGAATCGCATATAAATTATTTTTAAAATATAAAATAAACCAAAATACACTATATTAATACACTTAATACTTATTGATAAATATACGCGCAACTTTTGAAGTACTTTTAATTTTTTAGACAAAATTGGTATGGATTTATAGCATAAATATATAGTTGTAAAATAAAAATACTAAGTTTTCATAATTCGTTTTATCTATAATATAAATTCTGTACAATATACCTTTACCATAGTCTAAAGACAAATTTTATGAAAAAATTATATTCATGTATAATATCTTAGAAATTTGGTTTATAGAGGTATAAATACTAATATAACTATTATACTAACAGGGTTACAATATTAATTTAGGTGCTTTATTTTAAAGGCATGCAAAAGTATAAGTTCGTATAAGTTATACGAATATCGTATATGTTCACTTATACGATATTCTAGATAATATATATTTTTTAAATCAAGAACTACTCCAGTGTATTTTATAAGGAATTATCACTGGGCGACAAAAAAATGTTTTTCTCAAAATAGTCATTGTAATACCATAGTACGATTATAGTATTACACGTTTATTTCGCATTATTTCGCCCAATCTTTCAAAATATTGTCGACAGCGTATATCACTGGGCGATATTTGTGTCGTCTAGTTAACTAGTTAAAAAATGCACTGAACTACTCGTATTATAGAAATAATACATGATTATTTTTATTTATAAAATATTTGAAACGTAGTAATATTTGCTACTTGTTATATTTTTATAAAATTTTAATTTTTAAAAATGTGAAATAAAAATTCACAACCAGGTATTAAGGCTATAAATGTATATAATATATTATATTAATATATTAACTTTTTATTTAAAAATTTCCATTTTACGTTTTGTTAATATGGATATTAATAAAAAATTAAGATATCTATTCGATATATTCATGATATATTGATATATGTGCCATATGATTATTTTGTATAAAATCTTGATGTCCATATAGGAATCATTGAATTATTTTCTATTTTTACGTACATCGTAAAAAAAACTTTATTTCAATAATTTTCAATCCAAATTTCGAGTGTGATATTCATATTTCCTCCAACTATTTCTATATTCTATATCCTGAATATAAATAATGATATAGATTATAAATTATATTGTATAAAATCAGTTACTATGATTATTATTTCAAAATTTGAGTTGTACCAAGTAAGCTTTTATAAATCGATTTAAAATAATGAATACTGCTCAATTTTGAATATATTATACATTTTATTACATAATTTCATTAATATTTTTGGTAAAATTTGTATATAATACACGTTTAAATAAAGTCAACTGTCTGTAATGTAATTTTGTAATCTAAAAAAAAAAATTAAAAGTAAAAAACAAAACGTACTTAATATTATCGAGTGTAATTTGTATAAGATTGTTAAGGTAAAATATATTGGAATAGTTAATATTTATTTAAATATATAAAATAAAATATTAATAGTATGTGACTAAAATAAGAGTGTAATTAAATTAAATATCCATGATTTATCAATTCTGTTACTTTTTGTGCTATTGATACTTTTGGAAAAAAATGTAAAACAAAAAGTATAAAAATTGCAATGAAAACACTTCTAAACTTAACAGTACAAATATTATTTCAAGTACTGTTACGTATACTGTTGTGTATAGTCTTATAAATTTTAGTGAGAGTAGTTTTTTTCAAATATAATCAATATATTTGTTTTAGGTTAAATGAGTTACTAAAAACTTAGAATTTATGTGCGTTGGTTTTTTTTTTTTTGTTATTATTATTATTATTATTATTATTATTAGATATTTAGTTGTATTCTATACATTATTTTAATATTACGTCTTTTCCAACTTGACTTGAATAGGAGAACATAATATATTAGGTGATATTATAACCTTACACATAGTTTATCTCAAAACGTTTTAGTGCAGTACCTGTATAGTATGTACAGGTACATACGCATGTAAAGTTAATTTTGAAAATACCTGCTGGTATAATAATATTATGTTGACGGAGAGTGGCGAGGAAATAGTGAAATACCTATGGTGATTTTTATTTCAAAAATGAAAATGTAAAAATCAAAAAATAGTCAAAAAATAACAGAAAACAATTAAAACCGTACAGAATGTTTCGTTGTAAATCAGATACGCTGTGCGCGACAGACCGTGTCAGCGTTTTCCACCGAGAGCGGATGCACGGGGGCCCCAGCGGCGTGTGTAATGAGTACACGCGCCTCGGCACAAAGCTTACCAACGACCACCGCCACCGCCGCGCACCCCTCCCTCCACCACCACTACCATCGCCACACGCCACAAAACGCTGTGCGGCGTTCCGGGGATTTTATGGCGTGCACTGTAATTACACTATGGGTAGAAACGGCCGGGGCGGTGGCGGCAGAGGCCCGGTCACAGGTGTCGGACAGCGACTATAACTTCTTCTTCTTCCTCCTGTTCCTGCACATCTACCAGTCCGCTAGTCCTACACGCACCCATCGGGCACAACGCGTAACGGATCCCATAACCGGTCGTAAACGATAATGACATAAATATTCTACTGATATCGTCGGTACATTGGCGTAAAAAATATATGGAAAAAAACCTGAAACGCTATGGTACCATACAGATGAAATATTATACCTATACGTATCTACTGTGGACCAGGTCGTACCAAATAAAATTCAAACCTACAAGTTTAAATGAATGCAGTTTGTTTCTCACTTGCGCACCTTAGAACGGTGTGAAGATTTTTTTTTTCTGATCGCAAATATTTTATAAACTCTCTTAGACGATAATCTCCAAAAAAAAATTATCTAAGCGAACAGGAAAGCTTTATATATATATATATAGAGAGAGAGAGAGAGTTTTTTTCTCACATTCTATGTATGTATATATGTATATATATGTGTGTATGTATGTATACATATTATACATACAGACTTTTTTTCTCTCTTTTTTTTTTCCTGATCCTACGGGTATTAAGCCTACTGCGGTCCAACTTCCGGTGACTGGGGAAACGGGTGTTGGGGAAAGAGGGTTACGGGTCTCTAGGGCTTATCCGGAACGGGCGTGACGGGTTTAATAAATGGTTGAAGAGGCACCTCGGTTCAAAGCGAACGCGGCAGTGACGGCGATAGCGTGTAGAGTCCGACGTGTGGATGAGGCGGGACCGGCGCGGGGTATCGAACCGCAGCGGTAGTCGCGTGCCATAAACCTCCCGCCAGCAATCATCTACGGGCAACTGCCACCTGGTAGAGGCATCACATACACTACACCGCGCATAACACGACCGAATTTATGAAACGTGTAGGACGTGTGATAGTACATTGATTTTAAAATCTTCGGAATGAATTTTCTTGAATGTTTTCATGCATTTAATGCACAGTAAAATTATTAATATAAATCTCAATAGCAATGACGAATAATATTGCGAAGTATTATTTTTTACCGACCGATGTCTGCTTTTAAAAATATTTCACAGTAATACGTCTACTGTTATTTATTCGTGTAAATGCGAATACATAATATATATATATATAATATAGATGGATAGAAGTTATAACTTGTATAGCGATCATAAGTATAACTATATTATTATATTAATCATTTTATTTTATACCTATTCAACGACGGATCCTATACTCCTAGAAGTAAATGCTTAAATTCACTAGCATACACACAATATGTTTCAATATGTCATGAAACATGATATTTAAATTAAAATATTAATAATAAATAGTAAATTATATTATAATACAGTTGATTGAATTATTTAGCCGCGTATTATTTATAATCTATATACACGCAGAATGAATATAAAATGTATAGATTTGTTAATGAAACTTCAAAAATATTTATGATCAATGATTATTAATAAATAAATAATATATAATATCGTGCACGTACAATATATATGATATAATATAAGTTTAAAGAATTGTATGAAATATAAAATATGTTATTTTTATAGGCACGCCTCAAATGTGTTCAAAATATTCATTCTTAAAAATATTTTAAACTAATATTCCACATAATTTTTAGTTTTAGAAGAGAAATAACCTGAACACATTAATATTAGGTATCTATTCACCCAATGACGCAACACATATACGCAACTATATTATCTATTTATTCATATACGCACATAGATACCAAGACACCAAACTATAAAAATATATATAGTTTAATTTTTATTATAAATATGTAAATTCAATATAAATATGTAAATTACCTAATAATGAATATTCAATTACAAGTATTTCCAAATTCCAAATGCAAAGTACGAAAAAACGTCAAGTATTCCTATATTCTGTATCATATTTAACGATTGTCTATCGACTTTGTAATCTATAAGTATAATATAGATACATAATAGACTTTCTATAATCTAATTATAATATTTTATTCATTGAAGCAAATCAGGCAAATAAAAATTGATAAAAATTGTTATTAGAAAATTAGGTTAACAATAACTATTTCTAACCATTTTCTTTTGTCCAAATGGTATAAGAAAATTTTCTTGGTTTGTATTTAATTTGCCTTTAGCATTGATAACTATAAATCATATAATATATTAATATATTTTAATATATATTAAATATATTTAATCAATGACCTTACAAAGCAGGAAAAGATTCAATTTTAACAATTATTAACTACGTGCAATTTTTACTTCAATTATTTTAGCTTTCTATTCTATATAGTTGTATTTATATCTATATCTAAAACAAACACGGAAAATGTTGCCGAAATAACACAGAAATTAAACATACATCCATAAATATAAATAAAAATTTATTCACATTTATAAAATATTAACACTATTATACTATTATTAACACTATTATTACTGTTATTATAAATTTAAATAAGTGATTGATGATTATGTCTGTTCATTTAAATTGAAAATATGTTAGATTCGAATTAAGAAGTATAAAAACAACACAACATATGCTGTGTAAATCCATAAACAGGGTATCTTATAAAAATATATCCGTTGCAATATATCTTGAGATAATGAAGATAATCAAATACTGTTTTCTATATGACTTATAGGTTAAAGACTACAAATATTCGTAATTTATTAAAATTTTTATATTATTTATATTTATATTATTACATATTATAATATTTTATTAAAAAAATTGAAAAAACTAATTTACGTTATAATCATCGAACAATTTGAATATTACTATTCTATAGAAATATAACTGAAATAGAAAATCAACATCAAGGATTGCGATGTATAATTGGTGAATTTATATACCAAATTTAATTGGTAAGTATTTATATTATAGCATGTGGACGTAATAGTACTGAAACATGATATATTAAAGTATATATTAAAAAAAATTCCGATTTTTTGTTCCTATAAATACTATTTTGATTTATTATATAGCAAAAATATGAGATGCTGAACATAAAATAAACTTATTTTGGTTCTAATAATTATAAATATTTAAATACATATTATATTATACAGGTACACAACTACAACTTTGTTAAATCTTGAGGATAACTTAGTCTATCTAGAAATAGGAGCCCGTAAAGAAATAATTACATGAGCTATTTGATACACGAGTATTCAGTATATGGAGATACATTAAAGTGAAACCAGAAATAAAAGTCAAGACGAAACCAATTTACTGGAAAGACAACTAGTAGAAGAGTGGTGTCGTTTTATAAATCAAACGAAAAAGTTTTTTAAGACATGAAAAAACTTTCCAGTGACTGTTTCTTCATACTTCAGCCAACAGCTGTAGGGTATAAATAATAT
Organism: Sipha flava; assembly: GCF_003268045.1. Classification (NCBI taxonomy): domain Eukaryota; kingdom Metazoa; phylum Arthropoda; class Insecta; order Hemiptera; family Aphididae; genus Sipha; species Sipha flava. The sequence continues at coordinate 4,689,241 of NW_020272783.1, read as the reverse complement.
AAATTATTATACATCAGTAAAATTTTTCATTTATTAATTGGTTTTTGTTGACTTTTTGCAATAAGTTTAATAGCTAGGTATGTAGTTGTCACTAAATATAGTATTTAGTATACGAAGTTTATTTTAATATTATATGAAAGTAATCTTAAGAGGCAAAAGCAAAATTGTTCATATAAATATCATACAATACATCTTAGATACTAATTTAATAATAATAAAACTGTACTATCCTAATAGAAATTTGAATTGGTTCAACCACAAGTTAAATTGTGATTATCTAATAGAATATAGAAATTTATCTAAACCAGAATTAGAAATTATTTTTATTTTTTTTTTGTTGTCAATGGATTCCGTCTTGTTTAGTTTTTACACTGTTGTGATACTTAATAATAAAGTACAGTTAACTGATTTTTTTTTTTTAAATTGTCTACTTATTATACATAAGAATTTTGTCTATAATCAACTGTTTATTTTTAAATTCCGCATAAACGTTTGAAATACAAAATAATTAATCAATTGATAAAACAATTAATTAATTTAATCAACAACTAACCAAACATCAAATTCAAAAACAAGTTTTATTATCTAATACATTTTTAACTTTAAGTTCAAAATCTATATTTAAATAATAAATATAGATTATTATTATGGATACCGTACCACAGATTAAAAAAAATTGAAAATGATCTGTGATATCAATATACATATAAATGATACATGTATATGACATATTTTAAAGTATATACCAGAAATCAGAATGATGGTATTTTATTTAAAATTTAATATCTTCAGAAGGTAAAATTGTTAGATAAATAAATTTAACCGGCTGGTAAGTGACTTCGGACTAATAGTAGAGAAATATAATCAGTTTAAACAATAACTAGATTAAAATATTCAATTGGTAATGTATAAATTGTTCCTTATTTTATGAACTAAGAACTGAAAAATAGAAATTGTACAAATATAAGAATAAACCAAGTACAATGACACAATATACGTATTAGAATTGGATTTTATTTACAAATATTACTCGCAAAATATCATGTGTTGAATCGTATTAAAGCATAACATCGTACATAAATGGGGTACACACATTTCGCATAAAATTCGTACCAGAAAATTTGTAAAATTCGTTACGAAAACTATTAGAAATCTAATACTATAACGTTGTGTGGGGGTACCGTTTTAATAATTGCATACCATATTCGAATTCAGTAATACGAAAATACCAGCTCACACAGACCCGCGACACGCACGTCAAAATAATAACAATATTATGGTCGCCAACTCCGTAATAATGTGTATCTGCACGTGTATTGTACTGATACGTGTATCGTCGGTGAATGCCGCACGCTGTAAGTTTTGTAGTTACGAACCCAGGTCGATGTATTGTCGGCACGGCGCTCACACGCCGGTGGCCGCCAACTGACACCACAGCGTTTCTTGGGTCGAGCGATCGTGCGACGTGCGCGGAGGCGGCGGCGGCTAAGCTTATATATATATATATATATACAAGCCTACATATATATATATATATATACTCGTATATATTCAGTATGGGCAAGCCGACGAGGGTTTAAGCGAAGCGGAATGTATAGGGAGAGACTCAGACAGCTTCGGGCGGCGCATTTGTGTCCGCACGCCGCTCCACCCTCCGCCAACGAGTAGACCGCCTTTAACGCGCGCACACACACACACACCCTCGTACGCGTACACGTATACACACGCGCACACGACACGTACAAACGGGCGCACGTTCACGCACACGTACAAACGCGGAAAATCCCTCTCCTTTTCACCACCACCGCCGCCGTCGGTGCCCCGCACGCGACCCATCACGCGACGTACTATATACAAACGCCACTGCCACCACTACCCCGCCACCATCGCCGCCGACGGCGCAGCAGCCGCGGCCGACGCCGCTACCGCACAAGGCGTACAAACGCTATTACTATACGGCGCGTGCAACACACCGAACTCGCGGGACGCTATTAGCCCCTCACCCGACGCCTAATCGGTCGACGGGACCGCGCGCGCGGACTCTCCGGCGGTCCGGCGATGCGTACACAACACACACACACACACACACCCATGCACGTGCGTGTCGCACATACGTGTCGTGTTGTATTCGTCACACCGGTGTGTCGTCGGCGCGTACCGCACGTGCGCGTTTCCCCGTTAAAACACGCCGAACCGTGCGCGGTCGACACGACGTGATAGTATTTCGCGTTCGTGCGCGTTACGTGTTTCGTTAAAAATAAATTTATAATAATAGTAATTAATAATGTTCACCAACGCATAACCCGTATCGCGAACGTACCTGCGGACGGTACACACGTGTATAACGACGTTACCGTTGGTCGTGCGCGACGTTTTTTTATTATTCCTCCGGCACACGTCCACGCTCGCCGCCGGTAGTGTTTCGGTGATACGGACGGAGAAATGCGGGAAAAAAAAAAATAAATACATAAATATAAAAACCGTATCCCTCGTGCGCATCCACTACATATATACGTATACATTGTACACATTTATATATATATATATATATTATGCGGTGTGTGGTCCGATCGATCGGGGCGCCATCGACGGTAGCGTGCTTTCGGCCCGTCTGCTGGTCGTCGTGCCGTGTAATTATCAAACGCCGCCACTGCCGCCGCCGTTAAACCGCACCGTCACCACCACCACCGCTTTGTCACCACCGCCATTACTACCACTACCGCCGTTGCTACCGTCGACAACACCACCGCCGGTCGCCGCCACTCCATCGCGTCACTGCCAACGCAAAAATACACGCATAACCGACCTCGGGGCACAATGTTTATTGCTCTCCCACGAGTATTATTCAACGACCGCCGTCGCTACTGTACACGCACTTCTATGCCACCCCCACCCATACCCTGGGCTATTAAAAGTCAAACTTTCAACAACAACGCGAGAAAAAAAAAAAGTAAAAATCTAAGAAAAACCGCGGAGGCTATATCCACTTCATCATTTCGTGCCGCAGAGTACCTGTATGCGACTTCTTATATCACGACAAAGTACGAATACAACGCTTAACAGTTACGGTTGTTATCGCATAGTTTTCAAGTACGCACAAGGCCGTAACTGGGGGGGGGTCCAGGGTGTTTGGAAATTATTCAATATTTTACGAATGTTTAAAATACTTATTTATTTTTAATACCAACATAAATATTTTCAGTCAAAAATGACTTAAGCTCCAATTAATCGTTGACTGCTTTTAATTTTATATCATAATATCATATGAAAATATGATATTAATTTTAATAAAATAAGATTAAATATTTTTCTGTCATATTTTTAATCAAATATCAAAAGATAAAATCTAAATTCTATAAAATTATATTATACATGTTTCGGACCTCTCCCGAAAAAAATTTCTAGATACGGCCTTGAGTAAGCAAATGTAGATACGCCGTAAAGTTCTCTATTATAATAAATTGGAATTTCGCAGTCATTACGTAACACAAATGTGTACATTTCCTACGATTCGTATAGTATCATATGTAGAGTTTATAAATATAAGTGTTTACGTTTTGAAAACGATTTCGATAAAAAATGACACCTCAATATTAGCATAATCTTTGAATTCCACATGGCAGGCCCTATTATTTGTACAATTTTAGACTGCACACTTGATTTTACTGCTTTAAATGAAAATTTAGTCTCGCTACTGTCTTAGAAAAAGTAATATATTCCATACATAATATATATATGTGCATTCAATTTTAAAAAATTCAATAATACTCATATTTCCTAGTTGGCTTATTATTTAATTTTTGTTTTGTAGACCGTAGTGCACACTTGTACATTCGTGGTGCACATTGTGTGTCGGGGTGCACATAAAAATAGGGCCTGCCACATGGTCCGAGAATAATACTACAATTATAGGTTAACTTCTTAAGATTATTTTTTATGCTATCCGCCAAAAATATTCAACCGGCTTATACATAAGCCGAAGTAAAAATAAACCTTAACGTTGTAACAAAGTTCAAAATAAGCAAAAGTCTATAATTTTGACATAATTACAGTTTTTTACCGTTTATTCGAAATCTGAGTACTAAACCGAGAATTAATAAATAAATCTAGAATGGATACCCTGATATGTACAAATATCATTTTCAGTTAATTTAAAGTAAATTATTGTAATATATTTAACGCAATAATAATTTTTGTATCATATAATCATTGAATTCGTTTACAAAATTACAAAAACGTTTTTAAGGAGGAATTTGAAAATAAATGTAATACAATAATAATATTATGAGTATAAATGTCTGTATTTAAATTTTAAGCCTTATTCTGATATTCTGGAAGGTCAAACATAGTTGATATAATTCGTGATTAAAAATAAGTACAGTATCACACAGTTGATATCGTTTTAAGAGTGTAGTAAGTTTAATTAAATGATGATACTGTCATACAGATATATCTGTGCGCAAAGGGAGGTTTTGGGGGGGGGGGTTCTAACTCCTCCCATGTTGAGGATCTTTTTACATCCATTTTTACTAAGAAATTTACTAAGAAGGAATGTGTGACTGATATAGATAAAATATTCTTACACATTTGATATTAATGTAAATAACATTGATTTTGTAAAAAGATTTTGAGTGAACGAGGGCGAATAGGTCTACTATGAATATATCTGTCTAAGGATAATTTACATTATTATTTTGGCATATGTAATATATATAGTGGTATATAAGTCCCCAATAATTACGATAAAATGGCATATATTCGTATGCGTAACCTTTGGATTTTATTCAATTAATTTAATATTTAAAATTAAATTTATAATTATGTAAATATAAATATCCACCTTGTATTTCAAGTTTTTACGATTGAAATATTTAAATAATAGAATTAATGTAAAATGGTTTAATCGATATTCATATAAATATTCGAATAACTCATCGAATTTCATTGAAATATCCGATTTTGTCAAAATTCTTTTATGTTTTTTTACAACTTTCTAGAAAACTCTTTTTTTTCGACTTCAAATAACAACTTATGAAAAATATAGTTAAATTTTCAAATCTTAATTATAAAAATTGGAAGCTTCATAAATTCGTAACTACAAAAATGTTGCACAGATTTTCATGATTTTTCTCGAGTTTTGTAAACATTTAAAATTCAAACGTTTATAAAAAAAAATTTGCCCTTAAGTACATCTAGAGTATTTAGATCATAAATATATTATAAACATTTTATTATTTTTTTGTACAACCATTGGTTTGAGTATGCTACATGAATATGAGTTAGTAACAGTGTTACGTTTGAGGAACGCCATTTTATGTTTATATATAGTTTAATATATAGTCTTCAAGTGTATTTTTGTTGCTGATTTATTGTGGAATTATTAAAATAAAAAATTCCTATTACTGTAATGTCGAAAAACAAAGGCAAATATATATATATAAATCGTATAAAAGATGTCAGTCTATTCTTTCGACGATAGACTAGACGCAGAACACTTGATTTGATTTCCTTTTTACACCGCGTCCAAAACGATTTTCTATCAAAAATATTTTATAAATGTAAAATGTAAATGTAATAATGTATAAATTTTATAAAACATTAACGTTTATTTTATTTTATGGAGGATTACGTCTTACACGTGGTCCGATATAGAGATGTTTTACTATACTATACAATTAAACCAGGGGCATAAATTGGGAGGTAGCAACTGGAACATTTGTCCCAGTCCGATATTAACTTGAATCTATAATCAGCACACTTAAAGAATATAATAATTCTTCAAAATGCCAATTCTATCAACAAATATTAATAGCAGGTCAGTTGACCTCTTGCAACGTCCCCATTCTGTATCCACCTCTACAGTCACTCCGTCTCACGTGCGAATATTTATCAAATTATACAAGATATCTAGAACGAATATTCTGTCACGGTTTGGGGCGAAGGCACGGGAAAAATCGAAAAGAATTGTAATCGCCGGGGTACTAGGAGACCAAGCCAATCAAGCAACTACACATGACATGTGTTTCAATATCGTCGTCCGGACGGCGCACCTAAAATCGCCACGACTGATGAACGAACGTGATCTCCTCACTACTCCAGTTGGTCAAATCTTTTTAAAGTTTTCATAATTTCAATAATTTTTGTATTATTATTTATTATTTATTAGTGTCAGGGCAATTTAAAATAGGAAAATAATTGTTGTCAATTCTAGGTAAGTATGTTACATTCTATATATAAGATATAATATTTCTATAATAAATAGGGACTCCCGTATCTTGTAATTCATTGGCAGTGACGAATAGCACGCGTTGAAACTTTTTTCATTAAAAAAATTTTTTTGCGATTAATTTACTTAAATATGATAAACCGAAGTTCTAAACTGTGTCGTTGGAATCGAAAAGTGTCACTAATTTGTACGCAATATATGAAGAAAACCGGCGACATTAGTATCTTAGTATCTAGGCGATTATAGAAATTAAATTATTAAAAAAAAAAATTTCCTAAATAAACGCAAGACATAAAATGTACTTTAATATAAAGCAAATGTAATTTAGTAATTATCAATGCATATCTTGGCAAGTAAAACTTTTGAAAATTTAAATTCGCATTTCGCATTATATTCGCAAAATTAGATTACCATAAAACATAAATATATTTATTATTTACGTTTTAGAAAAGAAAAAGGCCAGAAAATATTTTTAGTCTAATATTTTAGAAATTAACATAATACCATAAATAATTTACAATCTTTCATTAATTGTTCAATACTTATCACATAAGTATATAATTAAATTGTGATTGTGAATGCCAGGAGAGTTCCTAGAAATTTTTTTCGGGGGGGGGGGGGGGGGGGGGTTAATATTTTTTCTACCATGTATTCCAAATGTATTTATTTAAAAAACAATAATTTTAAAAATAATTCATTTTATAGTACTAGAAAGATCGTCAATGGATTATATAAAAACCCTGGCAAATGTTTATGATATTAAACTTAAATTGTATAAAACATGAAGCAATACTTTTATTCTAAATTCGTTAAAATTTAGGGGAGGTTTAAGCACCTAAAAATTTCCTTCTAGGCACATCCTTGGTGAAAGCATACTATTTATTTTAATATAATCCATAATGTTTATTTATTGTAGATACTTAATATATTTGATCACAATATTAAACATGATTTAAATTAAAAAATGTCTAGATTTCTAGAGTTAAAATTATATTTTGAATAAAAATAATGAAAAAATCTGTTTGCAAATCAAAAAAAAAAAGATAAAAACATATAAAGTATGTCACTAAATTTATGTACGTAAAAACCTAAACTAACATAACCCATATATATCACAATGTATTCAATATAGAGCAATAGCTAAATATATTTTATTGCACTAATATAATTCTTTAAATTACTTATATAAATTAATCTAAGAATACTTGTGCCCAAGATTTTGAGCAGTCAAACTAATTACAATTTGCAATCTAAATTTTAAAACTTAAAACACAAAATAAACACTAACATTACTAGCTAAATTAAATGTATTCAAAATAAGTCAGTATTATATAAGTGCCAACTATATTATTTTTGGTAAAAAAAACAAGAATATTTACTAGGTATAATATGATAATTGCAATAAATATAAGTACAATATATAAAAAAAATAAGTAATGTAAAAAAATTCCAATTAAAATAAAAATCATTGATTTTGGAAAAAAGATGATTTTAAATCATAAATAGCATAATATTTCAAGTTGCTTTGCTTATATATTAATAAAATGTTGAATTAATAACACAAAAATTATAATAAATATTCACTAATTTCAAATAAAATATAATAAATCTGTAAAAACAATCAATTTAACAATAAAAATAGAAAAAAAATTTGAAATAAATAAAATAAAAATCCATTAATAAAGTACACAATGTTATTCTACTCATATAATTTAATTATCATCTTTAGAAAAATTAATTTAAAATTTATAAAATTTTGAATAGAAATAAATAAAATGAATATCACAATAATTTTTTCAGTATTTATTGTTCCTATCAGTAAGTTTTATTACTATTTTATAAACAATAGTATATCAGCTTGAAAGGAATGTAAATTAAAAATAGCTCTAATTAAGTCCATGAAAATGAGAAACGATTAAGATGTGTTAGGAATTAAAGTATTTAGTTTAAAATGTATTCATAACTTAATTAGTTAACTAAAGTTAATTAAAATGATGATAATATGGTATGAATAAAAATAATTCTTTAGGAAAATAATATAATACTATCTTGTTTTACAAAAAGAATCAATGATTAAATACAGGCAATATTGATTGAAATGCAATATTTATATACCTAATAAATATATAACTGGTAAATGTCAATGTTAGTCAGTTGTATGTACTTTATAATTATGTTTATAGTACATTAATGTATTTTTTTAAAAGACAATTTACTGTTATATAACTAATATTATAAATAATTAACAAAGCAATTAAACCAATTAAATTTAATAGATATCAAAGAATAAAAAATATTTACTATATATATATATATATATGCATATGCAAATGAAACGGGCAAGATTTAAATTATAGGAGTTTCAAATAAAAATTGGACATTTGTATCGATATGTTGTAATGAATATAACTTTTTTAATTTTTGAACTTTTTTATATCATTTAGTTTTGAATTTTTGTATTGAATAGCAATAATTGTTGATACGGTATTATTTGCTAATCATTGAAAAATTAATGAATTTACTTCAAATCTTTCAGATGAAAATATTAACAAGAGCTATAACATTACAATCATATTATACAAGAGCTACAATAATGCATAACCTTAAATGACCAGCCTCTGCTATGCTACCTCCTTTTGCTAAGATTTAATCTTTATATGGAGATACACAAAAACTTATACACTATTTAAGTATTGCAAATACAAAATATACAAAGTTTACGATTTCATAATCAACCAAATAGTGCCAAGTCTCAGATCTCTTAAATTTTAAAGCAAATATTATTTACAGAACACAATAAGATATTAAACTTATTTCAATCTCTGTGTCTATGTTAATGAACAAAAGTTATGTGGCAGTAGGAAATCTTAGTGACGAAATGTACCAGAAATCATTGGACAGTGGAGTCATCCCTGTAGGCAGGTATGAGTGTCTCCTTTAGACCTATCAGTCTTTTAAGTGTATCATAAAGAAATGTATACAAAATTAATAGTATTAAAATTGACCGTTTCATTGGCTAACTAGTATATATATTTATAAACATAAATGAATATACTTTGAATTAACCCAGCTTTAATTGTATAATTTCCTTTCATTATATTCCATTCTTTAAAATACACCCAAAAAATGTGTATAGTTATCTTAATTTAATAACAACTATGATATTGTTTGTTTATAAAATAAACATTTTAAAAGCATTAACTAGGTTTTTATGTTCTCGGCTTTAAAAACTCAATTATTTTAAGCTTTTTGAACAAATAATATTGTAAAACTTGTTAGTTAGTTTAAAAAGTGTCTTTTGTGTCCATAATATATGTTACAGTAGTGGAATATCTTGTAGTGTCTCATGAATCGGTTGCTTTTGTGATAATTTGTCTTGTCATTGTAGACAAACAGAAGTTTCTATTGTGGTTTAGTGGGTTTAATAAATTGTATGTTTTTTTGTGGTATTTACTGTCCTGAAATCATAAATGAAACAAATTGTAAACTGGCCAACAATTAGTTTTGAACACACAGTTATTTAGTTATTGTAATGATTACCATCAATACCAGTTGTGTATATTATTAATATACTGTTAGTTGAAACTTAATGTTTACATTTAATTTAGTACTTTATAAAAAAACTTTGTATGTATATATATACATATAAATTTACCTGTTCATGATAATACATTAATAGTTGTAATCTAAATTTATTTTATAAACATGTATCATAATAATATTTAAAATAACAATTAATAAGTAATGATTCATAGAGAATAATTTAAAATAAAAACATTTTATTATTTTTTTTCTTTAATGTACTGTATATTATACATATTTAAAAGTTATAACTGAAATTTGGATTTTTCGATTTTACATTTTAATTTTTAGTGTATGCAGTTAAAGGGAGAAGATATTATTACAGTTCACAAAATATAGAATTCATAGGAGTATTATATTTTAGGAGTTAGAGAAAATTTTGATTATTGTGATATCAGAATAATGAAATTATTTCATGAATATCGGCATTTTGAAGATATTCATCATTAAATACATTATTTTTTGAAAGAGTTATTTTTATATTCTTCTGGGTTCTAATTAAAATTAAATATAAGATATTTCTTATCGATGGCGATAGCATGTTAGTTATTTCATTAGACATTGTGGTGCATGTTAATATTCTAGTTTAAAATAAACATTTCTTAAACATCAATGATTTTTCATAAATACATCAAATACATCGAATATCGACGTTCAAACAATTTTGCCCATACCTAATAACTATACATAAAAACCACACATTGCTAAAAATTTAAATAATATTATTTATTTTAAAAACCCAATAAGATTAAAAACTTAAATTATAGTCAGTACATTACTAATTAAACTCAAAATTAGTAATAAATACTTCTAAACTTATTTTAACGAACTAAAATTTTCCACTACGGAATAACATAAGTCAGGGGTCTCCAGTCTTTTTTTAATGGGAGGACAAATTAAAGATACGCTTTGGCATCCCAGGCCAAAATTATTAGTGAAATAGAAAGGTAATGAAGCTGAAGACTAGATAAGAATATATAAGATTAATTTAGATTTTAGAAAAATTTATATTTATTTTAATTTTTATAATTCAAAATTTGTTTTATTAAGATAAGAGTAAGTTACTTAATGAGAGGTTTGGAATTTATTGTATTTATAAAATTTTAAAATTTGCTTCAAACTTTATTGTTCTAACCAACAGCTTGTAAATTGTAAAAGTTAGTTCTATACTAAGTTTTGACGTATTTTATTTTTGAAAACATCTGTTAACATAAGTGTAGCTAAATATTAATATAATTTCATGTTATAATATTAACAAAATATCTGTTAAATGGGCAGACCGGCTTAAAAGCTTGATGGGCCAAAATTAACCTGTAGGTTGTACGTTGGAGACCCCTGTCATAATTCATAAGTATTACTCTAAAATATAAAGTTCATGAAATGAAGAGTACATCATTATAACAAAAAATCTAATGCAATGCTTCTCAAACTTTTTTGTCATGAGGCTCCTTCATCAAAATCATTGTTTCTTTTTTCTTAATTATACATTAAAATTGCATGTACCATTTTATACGGAATAACTATTAATAAGTATAGTAAATTAATGTTTATTAATATATTTTTGAAAAAATGTTATCATAATATTAAACTTTATACATGTATAAATAAATAAAAATAGATTAAAGCCTAAAGAAAATAATTTATGGGGGCCACAGCTCCCAATTTAAGAAGCATTGCTATGGTAGCTCCATAGAAAGATTGATAAGACCTATAATTAAAGCTAAGTATTTTAAAGCTGATTCAATTGAATGTTAAGTAAAGTAAAATTTACTATTGAGAAATGTGTATAATGTACTTACACTTCATTAATTATTACTAAGAAGACAACTGTACTTCACCTCCAAATGGCTTTAACATAATGTAATTTCTAAATTTAATTTTAAAAATCAGCTACCATAAAAGAAACTACTATAATTCATTAATTAACTTTATTTATATTCACCTTAAGACCAAATTAAACTTTTGACTCATAAAAATATATCAAATCAAAGCATAACAATAAGACTAAAATCTGGATATTATAAATATAATTCTCAAAATATTTTACTTAAAAAGTATTAATAGAAGAGTAAATAATACATTAAAAATACATGTTATATAAAAATTGATTAATTATGATCTATTTTGTAATACTATAACTTGCCCCATTGTATTTTAACATTTAAATAATTAAAAATTAGCAGCTAAATTATATTAAAATTAAAAATGTAACAAACTATACTTAAATTTGGCATAAATAATTTATAAAAAAATTAATATAAAATCACAAATATTTATAAAAATATCTATAATAATTTAAAACACAGTTTTAAATAAAAGATCATTGTGAATATAGCATCAACCATAAAAATATATTTGGATCTACCACTCCATCTGAGTAAATAAAAGTTGAATGAATAATTCTTAAATTGCATAGTGAAGATGACCAATGCTCTATATTTATACAATTATATGAGTAATTGCAATATTAATTTTAATGAGTACACAATTTTAAATTTGTATACTACATTAAAATAATATTTTTCATCATCATAAAGAGATACTAAAATATTCTTAATTTTAAGATAAACATTGATTTAGTTTACTAATTTATCCAGAAAAACAAATTGAAGAAGGACCATAATTCCAAAAATAAATTGTACTTGAAGAAAAAAATCATAAATATTATAACTTTCTCAAAATAAAACCTTCAGTATATAGTAAAATTAAGTAAATCATTTTAGGTATAATTTAAATACTTTCAATTAAATAATACTGAAAGAAAATAGATTTCTTTTATACAAATTATATAATTTGAAAATATAACTTTTATTTTTATTAGTCTCATAGATATGACCAAGAAATATCTCTCACCAAATAATATTATTTTAAATAAATTATAAAATTAATAGAACTTACTTTACTTTTTACAAAGTATCAGGTTTCATTCGTTTACGATTTGGTTCTCTGGGTTCAGCTTCCATTACTTTCAGGCGACTGTTGTATACTTTATGGTCATTTAAACACTTAAAACATTAAATTCAAGATTAAAAAATTTTTTAAAAACCAACTTTAATATATATTTGTATTACATTAATAGCTCGTGCTGCACTTTCCATACTGTCATATGTAACATATCCATAATTTTTACCATCAATCACATTAATATTTCTTAAACCTTTAAACATTTTGAAAGTATCTTCTAATAATCGCATTGGTGGAATAACAGGTTTACATACAAAAAATAACCTAAATGCAACAAAAATAAATATAATATGCATAAAAAAACAAAAAATTAATAAAACTATCAACTTTACCTGTATGAATTATCTGTTGATGGCAAAAGAACTTTTTCATTTCCTCTTTTTGCTGCTAGGGGTGAAGTAAAATCATCCGCCAAAGCAAAAGACGCTAAATAAAATATTATAAATTATAAGACATGTCTTCATATAATAATAATTTTTTTTTTACCAGTTGTAGCACTTGCATTCTTAATCACAGCTAATGCTCTTGTGACAGTACTAGATAGCACTTCTATATCTTTTGATATTTTATTTGCTACTAAAGGATCGACAGCTGATGAAATAGATCTATAATTAAATGTTATACTTGATTAAATTAACATCATATTACTTATACAATCTTATGATATTAAGATGAATAATAAAAAAGTAAAAATTGTTTATAATGAAATGGTTATATGAAACTAATAATGATAAAATGGGCAAATTCAATAACCTAATTTTGAAAAATAATATATATTTTAAGAAACATAAATAGTTGGTATCTGTGACAATAACATTAAAATATAAATATATTGCATGTATTTAATATCAAACAAATTTTATTAACATTTTATAACAATAAAATCAATATCACTAGCTGGTAAGGCATTTTTATTGTATTTAAATATTTAAAAATATAATTTATTTTTATTTTTATAAATATTTATCTATGTGATACAATAATATTGTCAATATGTACAGAGTAGAAATATCACAACTATTTAAGTTATGATAATTATGTATTTTTTTTTCTTGATTAGTTATAATGGAATCAATTGCATTATCAGTTAAACACATTTATTTATCATGATTATGACCTATTAATTTTATTTGTTAAATAAAATTATAAAATATCTTTATAGTACATAAAATATAAATAAATAAAGGCTTACAAAGTAGAACTACTAAATTCTAGTATTATTGGATGTCCAGGTGGGTATTCAAATCCATTAATCCGATTAACAGCATGTTCAGCTGCTGCAGTTGTATTATAAATAACTTGAAATACTTTTTTATCATATACTTGCTGTTTCAAAATTAAATTAAAATACACTTTTTACACATAAATAATATAATGAACTTCCAATTAGCACTTGTTTATTATGTTATGGGCTTTAATGCAAAACCAGTTTGTTAGTTATATAAATGACAGGATTAATAAAGTGTTAACTGTAAGTAATTAAAAAATAATTCAACAAATAGATTATTATTATTCAAGTGTTCATTCTCTATGTTCAGAGTTTATTATATTAAACAAGTGCCAAAAAATCTGTGTATAGATTAAAATGCAATTTTTTAATTACTTGTCTTGGTAATTCCTTAACTAATTCCAATTCAGGAGCAATATTCATAATTTTATAAAGTTCATTATAAGTAACAATTGGTGATGTATAAGCAGTTAATACACTAGGTTCATCATGGCGTGTATGAGATGGTGGTGCAAGTAATGCATAACTACTAGTTGGATCTAAAAATTTTTTTTTTTTAAATATTATAATATTGTATAATTTGAAATTATTAAAAATTTAGAGATTAATAAAAATAAAAATAAACATACTCTTAGAGTCAATATGTCTGGAATAAGATTGAGGATAAACAGATGGGCCATCATCATGTTTTGGCTTAGCAAACACAGCTTTATAATTTGGTCCACATTCTTCAATAGCTAAAGCAGCAGATGAAGGCCTACAAATAGTATTATAAAAAAGTATAAGCTTCCAATTCTATTAGTTTTAAATGATAATATTGTTTACTTAGTGAAAGTTATGAAAGCTATTCCTTTTGATTCTCCAGTTTCTTTATTTGTGACAATATGAACTTTAGATACTTCTCCATATTGACTGAAAATATTTTCTAAATCTGTTTCCTTATCAGTTTTTGGTACAAATACAAATAATCTATTATATTCAATTTCTGAATTATTTCGTATATGACCAGGACTGTTAAATAATAACAATATACATTTTAGAGATTTCTTTATGTTAATTAAATATATTTTCCAAATCTATTTCCTTATCATTAAAAACATTAAAAAAAATTAAGGATCATATTATATTTAATAAGTAATTATAAAGGAATTATCAAGTTTTACCAGACTTTAAAATAATAATATTTAGTTATTTATTGTTACCATACCTAGTAGCCATCAGAACTTTCATACGACGATTTGACGATTCTATTTTATGCCCATTCATTGCTTCAATAGCTTTGAAAGCTTCTGATGCTTTTGAATACTTTATGTATGCAACACCTATAGATAAAAAAATACTGGTACAATATAAAGGTAAAATCAAATAATATAGTTTAAAAGAAATGGAATATTAATAAATTAATTTTAA
This sequence comes from Sipha flava, assembly GCF_003268045.1. NCBI lineage: Eukaryota > Metazoa > Arthropoda > Insecta > Hemiptera > Aphididae > Sipha > Sipha flava. The sequence continues at coordinate 4,673,831 of NW_020272783.1, read as the reverse complement.
TTTAAAAAATATAAAAATGAAAGAATTAAAATCACTATAGAAAATAAATTATACATTTTAAAAAAAACATACATTTTTTTTTATGTAAATGAAATTGGTAACTAACATGTAACAATAATGACATGTTGCTGATTCAAAATGATTAAATATATAAATTACAATACCTTTAACGCTATCGTTATTGCGATCTTTCACAATATAAATATTTCGTACGGTACCAAAATTTCCAAACATTTCTTTAAACTCAACTTCAGGTATAGGGTGATTTTTGTCATACAATACAAATATTCTAGAATTTTCTGGCTCATTAAGGTCATTCTGTTCATCCTTCATTTTAAAAAATGACTGATTGATAAATTTGGTATAATTAAAAAAAAATGTTTAGATCTGAGATCAAAAATATTTATTTATATTTTATTTAATAACAAATTTTATAAGTCAAATATTTTATGTGGCGTCTTTTATCACTAATCACTACAATCTGTTAAATCAGTATGGCCAAATAAAGCACATCAAATATGAACAGTCAACAATATAATTAGAAACATTTTGCAGTATCTAAAAGAACTTTTAATTTTCTCCGAAATGTATTAGACATTTGGACATTTGGAAATTAGAATAAAACAATTGTATTAAACTAAATAATTAAAATTTCAAAATTCTATGATGAAAACCTTCTGTGTTATAATTATTTTTAAATTTTTACTTATTAATAATATATGGTAAATCATGACAAAATACATTTTATTACATATAAATACACATATTTTAAAACAATTTATCATTTATAATGAACTTATTTTATTATTATTATTATTTATGCCTAAATCAATAATATACAGACTCCGTATTAAAGATTTTTTTTCCGGCTTTACGTTCCATTGATGAACTTTACCGTTATAACTATCTTCTCCCTTTTATCTATCATATGCTATATTTTGCCAGTCTGTTCCTATTTTTTGAGCTACCTCATTCCATATGTACCATAATTTAATAACTTTGTGTAAAAGGATATATATTTGTACAAAAAATATAAAGTTAAATCGTGTTTTTTTTTTTTTTTAATTTTAGGTTGCACCTATTCATTTTAACTTGGTATTATTGACCGCTTTAAGATTTTCAATTTCTATTACCTACCTATAATGATTTATACTAATGGTATACTAATATAATGATTTATACTATCTAATTAAATACACAAATACAATAAGACTTTATTTAAAAAATAAAATATAATTTATATAAAATTTAATAAAATAATCGTAAGCAATTATAATCCGAAATAAAGTTTTTTCGCATATATTTTGTAAAATAATTAAAATTTTACAATATATAATATTGTTAATTTTATAAAAAATTGTACGTGTTACTAATAATTAAGTTTACTTATTATAATAAAATGCACATTAAGCTTTACCTAATATTGGAAATATGCAGATAACATCATCAATTGAAATTGATTTCTTATTACGTTGACGTCATAATATTTATTGTTTGATGTACCTATAGCCTTCGGGTATCTACTTAGAACATCATGCACCAAAATATTGTAAACTAAACCATCTCATTATTGAAAATTCTGAATGAAAATGTATAAAAACTTGATCAATCTTATTCTCAAATTTTATATCCTAAAATGTGTAACAAATTCATAAAATGCCAAAAATTGCAGAATAATTTTATAAAATCTATCCATTACTTGCAACAACAATATATTTTAATTACGTGTTAATTTTACTTTTAAGGTTGATTTTCTTTTGATTTTAACATTAGGAAAAATATAATTTTATTGTTTATTTAAAAATAGTTTTTAATCATAAATCACGTTCATCCGATTAAGTAGCCATAGTCATCATAAACCAACACCCATGTTATTATTGGTTTATTGAAAATAAAAAATAATTATCATGAAAGTTTAGGACACCGTTCGTCCTAGAGATATATTACGTAACTATAATATCAATAGTTTAAAATAAATTTACACTCTTGCAGTAAAAAAATATGCAAATGAGTAATGAATAAAAGTTTCTAAGTAAAATAACACTAGATAACCTAAATCCTACGTATTTTTTATCAAAAATGAAATTAATTAAAATTAATATGGCATTTAAAAAATATACAAAATCCAGAAATTTCATTCTTTACTTATGAAATGCTGTAAAATATTTGTTTAATACTTATAAAGAACCACATATAAATATTATTAGTTCACTTTATTACTCTCAAATCAGTATTGTACATCGATGATGTATCACATATTATATTTGCATTAAATTCGACTTTCAAATGTATCAAATTTTATAATAGACATAGGTAGGTAAATATAAATTTTTATTACATTTTATGAGTTGTAAGTTCATTGGAAGTTGTTAGTTTCACAAATTATTTTATATAACAGAGTATTTTATACATAAATACATAATAGCTAAATGTTTAATCAATATGTATATAGGTGTGTTAAAATTATGTAAAAATATGAAATAATTCAGAAGTATAAGACAGCGGTTCCTAAACTGTGTACCGTGGTGCCCTAGGGGTACCCCGAACACTTTCTAAGGGCACCGTGGTCTACGGTACATAACAAATAGTTTAAAATGTTTAGATTTTTTTTCCTTATTGTTTTCGTAAAAACTTTATAGCAAATAATGAAATATTTTCTTTTGTATATTCGGACATTCTCATTTTAATCTTATAATATTTTTATGTAATAATCATAATAATGATAAAAATAATTTTATTTATTTAATTTTTAGGTTTAAAAATTCATTAATTTATAATTAAGTTAAATTTTAATAAAATTAATAAAATTAGTTATCAATGAATATTTTTTTTATCTTTTTATGTTATTCATAGCAGGACACCATGGCTAAATTGAGTCTAAAAAAAGGCACCGCGGAAAAAAAAGTTTGGGAACCGCTGGTATATCTTATAGACATACTTTAATATGAATATTGGATTATTGGATTTTAATATATTTTATAATATGGAATTATCTTATTGTACACATAAAATTAAAATCAAATAGGTTTTATATGATTAGAAAGATCAAAGTTTAATAAGTTAAAGAAAAGCTATTACTAAAATTTGATGATAGGTCGTCATACATGCAAATAATGTGTGTAAGATAAAAATAATATAAAACTTGTAGATAACTAAATTTTAAATCCTCTCATAATTGAAACATTACATATTATAATTGTTAACTCATAAGAACTAATAAACATACAAATAAAGATAACTAGTAACGACAATGGACAATTAATACAGTTTACCATCATCGTATATCGTATTATTAATTCAAAATATATTAGTTGTATGTACAAAAAATATAAAACCTATTTAACACTATGACAGAAACTTTCAAGATCTTGCTTATTAAACAATTATGTTCTCTAATAGTGTTTGTTTGGTTGTCAAACAATTATTGACGAATAGATGACTTAAATTATAACTTTGCTACGTACTTATTCTATGTGGATATTAATTGATAATTAAGTATTGTATATTGTACGTTAGGTATTTAGATAAATAACTCCCAACTACTTTTGTGACGCATTTACTTTACTTTAACGTTTACATAAATGAGATTACTAATTGCTCTTACTTTCATTGTTTTGTGCAAATTACGTCCATATTATCATAATAAAAAATACCACTGTTTCATATAAATAATTTTGTGTGAAAAGCTTATAGTAGCAAATAGAAAACGTTTTAAATGTAGAAAAACGTAAATGCATAGTTAATTAAAGTAAATTATATCACTGTTTTTAATGAAAAGGAACTTAATTTATAAATATATTATAAGCATATTCTTTTTTAGTAGCTGTCAATCATAGCTAACAATAAAACTACAAACATAGATTAAACTATAAATTAATCACTCTGTATAACTGCAAGTAAACAATTTTTTTTTTTAATGATGATAATATCATTTCGAAGTATTTTACATGAGATAAAAATAATGAATAACTAAATCTAATTTTTAGATACAAATACGGCAATACCAATGTAATGCTTATAATTTTTAACTGAAATTGGATATGAATATGATTTAGCTGATTAAGCTAAATTGTATTAATTTAATAATTTATATTTAATATTGTTATCTGTATATCTAAGTATAATTATGCATATAATTAATGTCATATTATTTTGTCATCGTTTTACGAATGCTCCATAATTTCTAGAATAATAGCATAACGTATTTATACATTTTAATTTCTAAGCCTAACATAGATTTGTTAAATGTATGTGCTTTATTTAGTTTATTTGAATTCCCCATTCATACCAAAGAATTTAAAATAAAATTATTTATTTAACAATTTTATATTAAATCAACAAATATTTAAAAGTCATAACAGTTAAATAATACTTTTTGTGATATTTTTTAAATAACAATTACCTTTTCTAAATTACAATGAAATATTTTTTTTTTTTTATATAATTTACAAATAAAAAAAAAAAAATATTTCATTGTAATTTAGAAAAGGTAATTGTTATTATAATTATAATAATTGTAATTTGTTACAATGAAATATAAAAAAAAATTGTATGATATAGATTAAAACTATTAAAAATTAAAAATAAACACAACAGTTTCACGCAGCTTATAAAACTATCTGTTACTGTTAAATATTACTAGGTAATAATTATAAATATAGTAATAATAAAATAATAAATAAAATATAGTAATAAAGTCATCGTTTATAATTATTTTTTTAAATAATAAAATAGAAAATGTATGTATTTTAGTCAGTCGGATTGTATTGTATTGTATTTATAAACACAAATTTGAGTCACTGTAAACAAGTATTCTGTTTATTTCAAGATAATAGGATAATAATTTATTTTGCATTAAATATGTGATTATAAATTTTAAATCATGAAGATATTTGTGTGTATATAGTATAAATATAGTTTGAATATAAAAAAAGGATTAATTAACTCCATGCTCCCATTAACCCACTTAAATACGCATGCCATTAAATTACGTCATATATTTTAAAGCTCAAACAACTTATTAGTAAAGTATAAAGATATACGGTCATATTTGGAGATAAGTAAATATCTTATAAAAACATTTTAAATATCAGTTAAATATATATTATTATTTATCATAATTAATGAATTGAAAATCAAAGTATATTTATCTGGTTATTTTTAATTAATTATTAACTTAAGAAATAACTATGATTGTTTCATATGTAAAAATATTAAAATATGTTATAGTAACTGAAGCAAATTTACAATTAACAAAAATTATATTAATAATAAGTACCTCTTCCATGAAAATTTAGTAAATCTCATTATTTTAAAATATCTATAATATTTTACATTTGAAACTATGAACTTCGATTTAAATTGTCTGTTATTGTGTTATATTTAAATAATAATGCTAATTTGAGCGTTTAAGAATAGTTGTATCTAATTAAATTCAATTTACCATTCGTAAATTGGTTTACCGTTCGACTAAATTAAAATAATTAATAACCATACAATACAATTTGTATAAACAACCATTTAATCGTATTCTTTCATAAATATAAACAAAATTAAAATTTTGGGTTATAATATTCGTAATAAAAAATCTAAGTAATACCTTGAATAATATAATAAATGATTAAATAAATAGTTGATAAATCGATTTGTTTAATGGATTTATTTGATATAATTTAATTTTGACTTTATAAATAAATATTATTTTAAAGAAATACTCTTAAGGTGTAAGTAATTTTAAAGATATAACTGATAATTTTTAAAAAAAAAAATCTTCATATTAGTCCTACATACAATTTTTGATATAATAAAACTTAATAATAATATAAAATTAATATACTCATATATTTTGAACAAATAGTTTACTCTAATACAAAGAAGAAATATTTCTTTATTTGCAATATTTATATTGTTTTTAATATTCACCGACATAAGTATTTAATGAACTGAAACTTTAACGTAGTAAACTAAATATACGTATGTTATTTATTTTAATATTCATTATTAATATATAATTATATAATTCAAGTTTTTCAAAGAATTTTACACTTTTTACTTAAGTTTTATTTTAAATTTTTATTATTATTGTTTTAATTTTTGAAAACAGTGTAATAAATATGCATTCCATGTTTCTTTTATCTTATACCTAAAAATGAAATTATTACTACATATATATAATTTTATATTTTCAATAAAAAGATAATAAAACAGATAAAAATTTAATTTTGACCATTTTATACTGATTATTAAAAAAAAAGTTATGATGACACCCTTCCTCCCAAATTGTTTGTAAATACATCACTTATGTCATAATTGCTAAATTAGAGTAGTTAAACACTAAATTTATCAAATTCAATAGTTTAAGATGTTTCAAGTGATAAATATTAAAATTAATAATCGTAAATCTTTCCAAAACATTTAAATTTTATATTGTATTCAGTATACTCTGATAATTCAATTCAAATTCAAATTATAATAAAAAATTTAAATCGCAGTAAAAATTAAGTGTAAAAATTATAAGTAAAGTAATTTACTATATTATTTATTAATAAATTTAAAAAATTCAAAATTATACTAATTCTGTTGTTCCGAGTGTTAGTTTTATATAATTTTGGTAGCATTTATTTGTTTATATTTTATCGCAATAATAAATCGTCTTTCATTCGAAAACGATTTTGAGCAAAGGTAAGAAGATAAATGTATAAGATCTTAGTAAATTGCCAATATAGAGGCAAATAATTAGTGATACCATAATAAGAACTCTAATCGTTATACCTTATAACAACTTGAAACTCTAGGTAAATTAGTTATTATCAATTTTTCTTTCAATTTTCAAGTAATGAAGACCAACTAATTTATATATTATGAATAATGACAAACAGGATATATAATAACTATATACAGTCTTACATGATTGTTGGCTTATACGCAGAATGATAATTTGGTGGATTTATAAATTTCCAATAATTTTCATTTTTCTGAAATAATTATTTATGTAAAAAATTCAGCAATAAAGTGTTTGTATTCTGCATAGTATTTTGAGTTATGACAAGAAAAAATAAGTGCCTTAAAATACTTTTTAACTGTCTTATTTGTTTTTCCGATGCGAAGGATAACATTTCTGAAATAATACTAACCTTATCACAATTAGCTTTTATATTTTTGAACAATTTAAATAATTTTTCGTTTTATGACTATGAAATAGTTTGCAATGTTACCATAAGTATGTATACATAGTTATAAAATTATATTTGATTTTACATGTATTTTTTTTTTTTTTTGTTACAACTTATTTAGTATGCCTGAACTAATGATTTCCATAATTATTGATATTTTTCATTTATATAATTACATTATAAGTATGACTTTCATAACATTCGGTTTTAATTTGACTTGTTATTCGCATGCGCATTGCGATATCGTGAAATTTTTACTTATTAATCAATACAAACAAATAGGCTAAATATCAAAATCATTATATTAAGGATTTATCCAGTTTTTATTTTATAAAAAAAGTAAAGAGATAATTAAGAAGTGATGTATTAAAATTACCAATCAGGATTTATTTCTGATATAAATGCATGACTGATAAAGAAATTATTGGTGCAGATTCACTTTTTGAAAAGTGATTGCAAATAAAAAAGGAAAATAATAATGCATTACTGTAAAACTAAATTGTTCTGTTTAGAATAAAAATAAATTATGCAATACATAGAATATTTAATTATTGTTTACTTGTACTTTATTGTAATTCATATTAAATTTTAAGTTTATTTACTAATTTTATGTATTACATTTGTAACATGTTCACAGTAAAGTTTAATTTTTTGGTATAATTTTAATTCATATCAAATAATACGATAGTTTATATTACAGTTAATCATATAAAATGTTTTTTTCTATAACAAAACAAAGAAAGTTAAATTTTTTATTTTCAATTTTCGTATACATAATTAAATAATAAATATATATTGTACACTATACCTGAGGGCTTTATTAAAATTTGTGTGTATATGAATTATAAAATGAAATTTAAGTAAATATAACTAAAGCTGGGAGGAGTCCATAAAAAATTGATTTTTGAAATCCAAATCCAATGACTTCATACAAATTATTTTAAAAATCTTAAATTCAAATCCTTAATAAATACGTTTTGAAAGTACAAATCTAAAATTTTTAAAATCTAAATAAATAATATTCTTTTCATAGAAAATTTTCTTGATTTAACATTAAAAAAAAAATGTATAGTTTAAATAGATAATTAGATAATTTTTATTTAATTTCATAGTAATTTTATTTTTCATATTTTAAGGATATTAAAATATGTTTGATGTAATACTCAATTTAATTTTAAAATAGACTGTTGTACTTTAGTCTCAATGCATAAATATTAAAAATATTATACCTTTTGATGGTAACCGGCTGCTGTTACCATTATCACATATTTTATTTTATCAATTGACCCGAAACTCAAAATAATTACAATGATTTTACCAAATAAAATTAAAACCCTATTTAAATTATTTTTAAAATTAAAAAAAAAAATCGAGACATGTATAGTACTGATTAAAACATATAAAAAAATATTAATTTATGCTTTTCATAAGCTGAATAAGTATATTCTTAAAATATTTCTAATGTAATTAAAAAATGATTTCATCAAATACAGTGTAATAAAACAAAGTATATTATTCTAATAATAACTGTTTGATGCCAAGTAATTTTATAAAAATAATATAAACCTACGCAAAATAACACATGGTATGTATAATAGTAAATACTAACATTAAATTCTGCATAAATATAGTCATGTATGTATTTTAAAACTATGTATTTGCCTTAAGTGTTTCACATATAACACCATAGATTAATATGGATATGTGTTAAATTTGCACACACGTGTAGAAGTTGAAAACAACTAATATAAGTATGATATGTTATTGATTAATTACACGTATTTTATTTAAATCTCGGTTTAATTTTTAATTCAATAAAGGTTTGAGTATATTTGGAAATATAATAAAAATAAAGATTGTACGTCATGTATATTATTAATTACATTACATAATATAGCCAAAAATAAAATAATTTTATCAACATTTTTTTAGAAAGTGAAAAATGTTGATGATTGCAATAATATTCTACCTAGTTTATTAGACTTGAACTAATATTTTTATTATTTGCAAGACATTTCAATTACTTTATTTTTAACCAAAATGCAAGAAATAATTTTTCAAGGTATTTTTATTTTTATGTAAAGTCCAGTAAAATTATTGATACTCATCGATTCATGTTAAATATACCTATATTACTAAATAAAATGAAATTTTATAACTTAAATATAATTTAAATATCTAAAATAAAAATGTTCACAGCAATATTTTCAAATTTCTATTTAAAAAATGATAATATGTTGTTATATTTATAATTTAATTAATATATTAAAACATATGCTTTTATCCGTTTGTACTTTATCTATTGTTTTGTATGCGTCATCAATGCTTCAGCGCCTGACTACTGTTTTATAAATGAAATGTTTAATCTACAAGTGGTTCTTCTCTTGACAGGACGCAGCTAGCAACTACCTGACAGTCGACGTTTTCACGTTCACAGTAACACATCAACACAACACAGCGTGAGTACTGCAAAATCATATGCTTAGTATACATTTATACTTATCTTAGAAATATTTGTTAGCACTTAAATTTGAATGTGTATTTCGTCAATATACCTACATATATGAGTTTCAACAATTTTTGAAAATGTTTTGATCTTCTAATAAATAAATAGTAATTAGGTATTATTTGTATTATTGTGGATATTTTAGTTTTTATTAATACATTATGAACGTTTGAGAACATACAAGATACTTAGTTTTAAATTTCCAATAACATAAGATAAACATTAATGCAATAACTATTTGTCTTTTTCAATGTATGATATTAATAGAATTATATTGTTTTGGCATTTAGCCAGGAATTATATCGTATAGTCACTCACTTATTCTGTGTTCGTTTTTTCTGTTCAATTTGCTCAAGAGTATAATTTTTTTGTTTTGATCTTTTAAAATAAAATACTCAGTACATGCTTGGATATTTATTAAGAATACTCTGGGATTGATAAACTTAAACAAAAAAAATAGTTATTGAAATTGCATTTAAGTAAAATAATATGTATTAACTTTTAGCATTAGGTTTATGATATTAGTACTTTATTTACTTAAAATTCTCGAAGCAATATTATGATATTTGATATAAATTAATATCGATGTGTTTTTTGAATACACAATTCCATATATGTTATATAAATTTACTAAAAATGTAAATAAAAGATCATTTTATTTTAACATTGTGCAGAATAAAAATTATAATTAATTTATTTTTATTGCACATTATCAGAACCGTCCTTAGGATTTTTGGGGTCTGGGGTAAATTATTTCGGACGCATTTCAATCATTAAAATAATATACGAGTACGATTTAAAAAATACACATCAAACTTGCAAAGTGTTAGCAAATATAGTTTTCTAAACTTCAATAAATCAAGGTCATTTAAATGTATCGATAAAATGAATTAAGTTTTTAATAACTTCTCAATAATGTATCACCAGTTACCACGTTTAATAAACATTTAATTTACTCCTAGATAATTTCTAAACAACCATTAGAAAATAAGAATTGAATGTTGTAGCGTCGATTATGTCATTCTTTACACTCCGACAATAACCATAATAAATTACAGTTATAAATAATTAGAAATTAGAATAACTGACAATTTAGCCTGTACAATAGTGCTTAAATTTAAATTTAAGTTAATTTTATTTAATTAAATTTATTCATATTTTATAAAGAAAATGAGTTTAGAAATAATATACTAATATCAATAATTTATAATGGGTAATTCCGTGTATTTATAATCAATCTGGAATTTCAAGGAGCCTTTTTAAATTTTCCTAAACTGGAGAAAAATGTTTCCATTGTTTCCCCCCCTTTCTGACAACGGCCTTAAACATTATTGTCTTTTCAAGTTTCAATTATTAATTTTGTTTTAGTCAATTTTTGTTTACAAGATTAATATACTATTATACTTAAATTTAAAGAGTTTTCCCAAACAGTAAAATATTACAATATAAGATATTATTATTTAACATATTTATGAATAAATTATAATAGGTAATACCAATTATTGTCTCCATATTCATATCTTCAATATTATTAATTATTTGAGTGATATTCAGTTCATTGATAATATAAAAGTGATATTAAGATTTTAGATATAATTTTAGAATTATAGTTTTCAAGGCAACAAAAAATCAAAAATGTTTTTACAGTTATAAATTGAAATTTTGAAAATTCGTACTATAAGAATTTCTATTATAATAAATGAAAATTAATAATTAATCAATCAGTCTAATAGTTTGTTATGACGTTGAACAAATTTATTTTGATTTAAACCGAACTAACTATTAATTCTTTTCAATTATTAGTCTATTATAAGAATATTTAATAATTAGAATTATAAACTTTGATTACGATTTACAACATATTAAAAATAATTGTATTGTATATTCATTGATGATAAAGAATCAAATAATATTCAACAACCTGTTTTTTAATGACTTTGAGATAGCACATATTACCGTATTACATATAACACAGTATTGCCTATAACTATTCGTTCATAATGTATGACTATAGATTTATTATACTTTTGTAAAGAATAAATATATACTGTATTGACCAAATTGATAGAAGTTAATATTTTATAAACATATAATATGTTATAAAATGTAATTTTTCTTTAAAATAAGTATGAAGCTATAAACAAAAATTGTATATCATCATTCATGATACGTTAACAGGTAATTAGAGAATAAGACGAAAAAATCTATATTATGGTTGCTATGGGATACCGTTTTGTACTATGGGGTATACATGACAAAATTCCTTACAATTGTACTGAAACATTTTTTACACGCATTTTACCATCATTATCTTATCAAAGATTAATATTTTTTTATCCATTAGTCAAATATATCTTATGCCATACTACAATACTCGTATGTACATAAAATGATCAATACAATTCTAAGAAACCAGATTTAACTTTCCTCGAATTATGTCAACGATGGATTGTTTTCATGAAGTATTTATTGTAGATTATTTTAACTACCAACTATCGAGATTTAATATTTTTATATTTAAATAAAACTTATAAAAGTATTAGATTATAATGTAACTTATATAGTTCCGTGCATGTTATTTTTTACCTACCGTCTGTATTCTGCAATTCTGCACTCATGAACTATAATATTGGAATTGATCAATATAGTTAGTATACCTACCTTAAATATAGGTATGAATTACTGAAATAAATTACTTTATGTTGTAGATATTATGAACCAAATATGTTCATTATAGTTATTTTGACAAAAATATTTAAGTATAAATAATGTAAAAGCGGTAAAAAAGATTAAACTATAAATTACAACTATTTATTTTTTCTATATAAAAAATATACATCATTTCATAATTTATTATTTTAGTAATTTTATACAAGTTTTTATTTTTATAATTTTATAAGAGTGTTTTTACTGTAGCAACAAATTATATTAATAGTCTAATAATTTTTTTAACATTAACGATATAATTTTTATTTAGAATTCTAATTTTTCCATTTAATAATATATGAAAATAAAATATTATATAGTTCATGTAAGTTTAAAGTATTGTATATTTTTATAAATTGGTAAATTTGAATACATTTACACGTACAAAATTTAACTATTGTTTGAATTTATTAACTTTGTGATAACCAGAACCAACTTTAAATTTTTAACAATGTAGTTGTTATTTTTTACAAATTCTTACCATTTAAACTGTATAGAAAACGTTAAAGAATATTATCGTTATTCATTTGTCTATAGTTACATGTTTATTACTTTCAATTTTATTATAGTAGGTATAATATAGTGATAGTATAGAAGTCTGTTAACTAATACAGCTAAAAAAACATGTTTGTTGACTGTTGTGGTTACATAATTTAAATTTACTCTGAACTCTGAAATCTACAGAAAACTAATGGTCCATATGATTAAATTTATTTATAAAGCAAGATGTATAATTACATGATTGTAATTATCTGATACAAGTTATAGTATAATAGTGACGTAGGTACTTAGATTGTTTTCCTGAGGGAATTTTATGAAACAATTTCCTTATAAATTTAAAACGCCTCTATTTATGTAAAAATATATACCTTATACCAGTGTTTCCCAACCTTTTTGTAATGTCGACCCACAAATTTACTGCTTGTTGATAACATGACTCAACGCTCCCAAACACTAAAAAAAAAAAATGTAAGTATGCAACAATATAGTATTATAAATAATCATAGAATTGCCTGATGCAAATGGTCAACAGTCGCGACCAATAAAAAATATATCGCGACCCAATTTTGGGTCATGACCCATAGGTTGAGAAACACTGCCTTATACTATAACATTTGTAATATTTTCAACTCAATTCAAATACATTTTAAGGATAATTAATTAAAAAAAAAATTATAAATAAATCATTAAATACATTTATATAAAGTCTGATGATTTATAATTATATAGTTCTATAAATTTTCATTAATATTATACTTTTTATATGGAAATAGATTTAGATAGATCACTGTTCAATTTATTATTAAATATTACCTTACATTAAATATATGTAGTATAATTAATTTATGATTATAATAAATTATATTACATTTTGATTTACATATTATATATAGTATACATCGTATTATAAATTGATCATAAATAAATTATAAATCATAAATGTATGTGTTTCACTATTCAGCACATTGACGTACGTAAAGCGAAAGTTATTGTTTTACATATGGGTTAGTTTATAAGATATAAACTTTTTGAAATATACCTAACATTAACTAAACTCGTATTACTGATTAGGTGCATAAAGATATTTTATTTTATAAAATGTTATCAATAAAGTATTTTCTTTAGGTTAGGTACCTATATTGTTTTTATATGAAATGTCTGTTATATTTGTATTGTCCAACAGTTTTTAAACTAATGAATAAGAAATTAATTTTTTAATCTTAAGTACATTATTGATAATATTTATAACTGCTTGAAATAATATGTTTTCAAAATTATCGTCCTTATGTTGATAAAAATTTTAATTACTGGCAAATAACCCCAATATAATATACATCTCTCAATGGAACTATAATTTATAGAACATAATAAGTATTGCTTTATTACTGATACTCGTAGTTTTCATGTGAGCTGTAAACAATGAAATTATTATTGAATTATTTTCATATTATAATGATGTTGAATATATATGAACTTAAACTCAAATTATTTCTAATCTGATTTATCTTTTATAATAACTATATTCTATAATATGTAACATCATAGGTATTCAATATTTATAATTTAAAAATGTAGTAATTTAATTAAATAATTTTTTTCCAAAACTTTTATATCATAAAATTAAATTTTAGAGTTAATTGAAACTTAAATGATTTATTACTACAAATACTTATAAAAATGAAAATATAAACAAAACTCTATTGTTTTACTATTAATAATATTTTTTATTTATTTAACATTTTGATGGAATGGAATTATGATATTTATATTTTTGATTCTAAAATATTATTTATGTGAAATGTATAGTCAAAAATCTAAATTGATTTTATGTTACATATGTGTATAAAATAAAAAGAGTTTCTAAAGCAAATTTCAATTTTTGAATTTTTTTAATTATTATTGAAAACAGTTCAAAGACGGACGTTAGTATGATCATGATAAGATATTGTACGTACCTATATATATATGTAGAGATTTTTAAATTGTTAGAACTATACTAGAATACTATGTAAATCACATAAATTATTAAATTATTACAATACAATGAATAAGATAATTATGTTTTTATTTTTATTTACTAATATTAGACTGTTAAAAATATAATTACATAAATTATAAATATATAATCACTACAAATCTTATTGATGTTCCGTTAAAACATAAGCTAGCACAGAATACCTACTTATTATAAATATTTTATATCAACTTTAAATAACCTTTTTATTAAAAATATATAACTATATACTATAACAACGTACTCTTATAACTAAATCAAACTTCTTAATTTTGTTAATCAGGCATATTTCTAGAAAAACATATTTATAACCAAATCGTTATATTCATTAATTATTCTCATTAAAAACCAATACATACCAAATATAGGTAGGTATTGATACTGTCGTTAAGTGCTGATATCATATTGTACTTTAGAATATTTGTAAATCGATTTACTTTAGTTATAAGGGAGAAATATTTTTAGTATTAATTTTAAATGTAGTGTTAAGATACAGACTAGTATAAAAAATGTATTGATATAATTGTACCTATGCGATTAAAAAAAAGTAGATTTCGTTTATATTCCAATAATGTTTTGTGTACATCTGTATTTTGTATATTACTATTAAATTACATATTCTAAATTTCGAATACAATAAATAATACAATTCCATAAAAATTATTATTTTACACTACATACATTTTAGTTTTTCTGTTAACGACAGAACAATTTACCGTAAAGTTTTTTAATAAGTATTTTGAATATAATTAATTTAAATATATGTATTAAGAATACTTAAAAGTATTTAATACAAATTTAATTATTGGTAGAAGTACAATATTAATAAGTATATATGAATTATATTCTAAGGTTTATTTTTAATTTTTGTTATCCAATTGAATTCTTTATTTTATCCCCGCAGGTTACAGGATTTTCTTTCACTCATTTACTACTTTTTAGACTAGTTTAACTTGTATTTCTATATAATATTCTTTTATTTTTTTGCCACTAAAAATTAAACCGGTTTTAGAAGTGTGATTATATATTTTTACCCGTTATAGTTACTATGTATTCATTTTACTTTTATACAATATAATAAACTCATATATAATACACATCCAGTAGTCTTAAAAGTAAAGATTACTACGAAATAAAAATAAAAACTGTTTGATATTTACATATTTTAAGTATTTATATTTTGATTTATTTAAACTAAAAATAACGTTTGCAAAAACAAACAAATAAAAATTAACAACATATTTAATAAATGATTATCATAGGAAAATTATTGGATAATCCTTTTTTTTTAAAAAGTTTTTTTGATATTTATCATCTGAACATCGGTATGTAGAATTTGAATTTTTTACGTTTATGTATCGGATAACGATGGTATAGAAATAAAGTTACTAGGTTAATACTTAATATATTAAATAACATATAACAATAACAAATTTTTAAAATAATCAAAATTTACGATTGGATATTTAAATATTTTGTTATTTAACGATTTATAAGCAAATTTCATGTAAAACATTTACCGACAATAAAAAAAATAATCAAGCGTACATCCTATATAGCGAGTATAATATAAGTAATTCAACTCCTCCAGTCATTTTTGGTAGGCTTTGGACTTCGTATAGAAATGCCCCAATCAATAACTGGCGCCACTATAGTATCTCTCACACTTCAGTTATACGGTTCCCAAAAAACCATCCCGTAGTCCAATGTTTCGCAAACGTAAAATATTATTTTTCACATATTGTTTTTAACAAAAACAACTATAACAGTGCACATTATAAACTATTACTAATTTTACTGTACAACGTGTATTGTAGTATAATTTATACGAACATTTATAATACATTTTAAATACCCGCGTATTAAGGTGAGTTAAAAATTAATTATGTATGATTTATTGCACAGAAGTTTTTATTGGTCATATAATCATTTTATATAATGTAGGATTATATTTGAACTGTTTTATACCAATAATAAACGCAAATCTAGGTCGTTTCTGGTAGCTATAAGGTATTTTAATTGTGTAATATCGACAAAGAACTAAGCATATGTCATGTAATCATTTATTATAAGTACTGTATATGGCAAAAAAATAAATAAAAATTAAGATTTATTCTTTATCTGCGAAGTGATATATATTATACACAACTATGAAGTAAAGTTACAGCAAGTTGTCGCAATTAAAAAAATAAAAATATACAACAGTAAGGCATAATAATATAGTTGCTATTATTTGCTTTTACATAAACTTAAATTGTAAAAGTGTTTTTAAAACTAATCATTGTCAACACGTTAATTTTTTTTAAATTAATGTCCTATGAATAGTATTTCGTGAAACTAATCTTATTATTTTAGTCAAAAGTATTGATGATCATTAATGATAAATACATTTTACAGTACAATCATGCCGGGAAACGGATTATTGGAGACTTCTCCAAACTATGTTATCAACAAAGCTGTTGCAGCTAGGTTTCAGCAGCTACCTCAGCCCAAGGATAAGGTACAAGTTATGTACGTATGGATCGACGGAACTGGACAAAATCTCAGAGCTAAGTCCAGAACATTAGATTTTGTACCCACAAAACCTGAAGGTATATTCTTTACTTGGATTTAATTAACCATACATTATAGATACACAAGACTTGACTAAGCAGTAAAGAAATAATACATTATAAAGAAACAATGCTGATAAATAATTCCAAAATTATTTGAAAACGATAAAATATAAATTATTATAACTTATCATTTTAATAAATCTTTTATTTAAAAACATATTATATATGAATAGTATTTTAATAGTGTATCAAAATAAGGATATCCTGTTAAAACATACACAATTTGTTTTTTCCCAATGCTTGTGTGTGAATATTAATATAATTGTTAAAAGTAAATTGGTATCGTTTATAATCTATTATGACTAATTTATAGTCAAGGACTAAATTGTTTGGTCTAACCTTGATTATAAATTGTAAACAAAAAGAAAGACAAATGATAAATGACTGCCAGTATTATGAAAGTATAAATATAATATTAAATAATGATATATCGTATATATTTTTGTTTAATAATTATATATTATAGTTTATTTTGATATTTGAAAATAAATATTAATCATATTTTAAAGACACAATTGATAAAAAAAAAAAAAATACAATTTTTGTCTTTTGAATACGGAATATTTCTTTTATAAATTGACATTAATATATTCTAATTATAATTAAAATCTATTTTTTGCAGTAAGAAATAAGTAGGTAGGTAGATAAAATAAAAAGCGAATTCAATTTACATAATACATCAATGATTGATTATCTTTTGATTGATTAAAAACTAAAAGTTAAAATATAATCAAATAGAGTTTTGAACATATTTTCTGAACACAATAGTAAAATTATAAACAACATTAAATTATTCAATGAATTATTAATGGTTTTTAATTTATTACTTTTTATAAAATAAAATAATTTTAATTGTTCAACTATTATATGCAGGGTGTAACCAATGTCGTCATGTTTACTCATAATTATACAGCTAAAACAATAAAACAGAAAGACATGGTGATCCACTCTGTATAATAAAGAATGAATGTCAATTAAAATAAACAATTAATATATAGTAAAATAACTAACATAAACAATAATTATACATGATTACGTTAAATCTACAACTTTTGTTTTGCAAATTACAGAACTCCCAATTTGGAATTACGATGGAAGCTCTACATACCAATCACAAGGATCAAATTCTGATACATTTTTATATCCAGTGGCGATTTTCAATGACCCGTTCAGGTTGGCACCCAACAAACTTGTTATGTGCGAAACGTACAAACATGATCATACTCCCACTGGTAAAACATTATTAATAATATTTATTATAAATTTACTAAAAATATTAAACATATCAAATTAGATTTGATTATTTATTTAAAAAAATCAAACTAATTAAAAATAATTGTATAGAAACAAACCACCGTAAAGCTGCTTTAGAAGTTATGACAAAAGCCGCCGACCAAAAACCATGGTTTGGGATTGAACAAGAATACTCTTTACTAGACACAGATGGTAAGCCTTTTGGATGGCCAAAGACAGGATTTCCAGGTCCTCAAGTACGTTGTATTTGTAAACATATGTATCTTTGTAACGTGTAATATGTAATTTGCACTTGCATATTACGTAAAAATGTACATATTATTATTTTTCAACTATAAGTTAGAAGTAAAACTCATTACACAATTTATTGTTACATAGGGTCCGTACTATTGCGGTGTTGGTGCTGATAAAGTGTATGGACGTGACATTGTGGAGGCTCATTATCGTGCATGCTTGTACGCCGGAATCAACATATCTGGAGAGAATGCTGAAGTTATGCCAGCGCAGGTATTTATTAGCGTTGACATCATAAAGCTATAAAATTTTATTTTATATGCGATCTTACTGCAGTATGTATAGCCACAGTAAATGTATTCAGTCGGTTCATGATTATATTTGACCTTAATGGATAAAAAAATGTATTTTGAAAAAATGCAATTTATTTTATGAATATGAGAAAAAACTACAATACTTTGATTTTATCGTAAAAAACCGGTTTATCATTTAAATAACACTATAGAATTGGCATTTATTTTTGTATTGTATTTTATTTTACATAAGTATTTTATTAGAAATATCTCTGAAGTAACAAACAACTGATTATTTTATAATATACTTAATTGGTTTTCAAACTACTTACCTAGAATGGAAAATTACACAAATCGTTTATTTTAGTGGGAATTCCAAGTTGGACCATGCGAAGGAATCAGCATTGGTGATCATTTATGGATGGCTCGTTTTATTTTACATCGTGTTGCCGAAGAATTCGGTATTGTGGTAACACTTGATCCAAAACCTGTACCAGGAGATTGGAATGGTGCTGGTGCCCACTGTAACTTTTCAACTCAAACTATGAGGGAAAACAATGGAATAATGTAATTCGTACATATTTAAATAAAAATGCTTTCAAATGTTATGGTTAAAATTATCAATGTTAATCTTATTGTTATAGTGAAATTGAAAAGGCTATTGACAAATTGTCGAAACAACATGTGAGACATATTAAGGCATATGATCCAAATCAAGGCAAAGATAACGAACGTCGTTTGACTGGTAAACACGAAACTTCTTCGATTCACGATTTTTCGGCTGGTTAGTATCTTACCTAACATCATAAAGTACCTACTACTAAAAATTATTACTGTTACACTTCGAAAAATATAACTTATTGTTTTAGGCGTTGCTAACCGTGGAGCCAGTATTCGTATTCCTCGTGGTTGTGCTGAAGAAAAGAAAGGTTACTTGGAAGACCGCAGACCATCGTCGAACTGCGATCCATATAGTGTCTCTGAAGTCATTGTACGCACTGTGTGCCTAAACGAATAGAATACCTACTAAGATAATAACATATACCTAATCTGCAAGATAAATTTATTTCCCCACCACAGAAAAAAGCGAACATTATCTCATATATATATATATACATATACATTTGTTACTACATATGATTGTTTTTAATTTTAAACACATGACCAAAAAACAATATTGCATTTTGATAAGTGTCACTTTAAGACATGTCGATTTTTTAATGTTTTATTATTTATACATTTAATCATAATCGTATTATATATAATTCTGTTAAAATAGCCATGTATCTACTGTTATTTTATGCTAATGAATTTTAAAAATTTAGTTTTATTTTTGGGGAAAAGCATTTTGTGAAAATTATATTTTTGTTAATTTAAAACCATGAAATATTTAAACAACAAATTATTTGACTTTTTCTTTTAATACTAATTCATTCAAAAAACACGTGAATATCTATATTAGTATATAACTGATATTATTAAGAAACAACAGCCACAATGCAAAAAACATAAATGAATAATGTTATACCTGTTATACCTGTTGTCTTATTAAACAATATATCTAAGCTAATAGTAAACTAGAATCTATTTTACTTGATTAATTTATTATATAACTGTTGAATTTTGACAATAACCTAATTTTAACTGAGATTATGTTTTTAAAAAGGTTGGTTTTTTTGCAAATATACGTAAACACTTTTAATATAATTCAAAAGTATTCTGAATAATATAAAATATATATTATTATATACATATAATTTTATACATTATCCGTAAAACTTGTATAGATAAAATTTTCATATTTCATTTCTTAAAATATAACTAAATCTGAACATTTTTTATCGATTCCTATTTTCCCAATCAAATACGTATTCGAATAAAGATGATGTGTATACCTACTTGTTTTATATTTAAATGCACTAAACATTATAATACGTATACTATATACTCTTAGATTTAATCTAAAAGTTAAATGTAAATTTTTTCCGTGTGTAAAATAGAACAATTTATATAAGTTAATAAGCTGATGATGAAAACTATTTCGAACATTAATATTGAATGATAATTAAAATAGTTAAAAAAAAACAAATTACCAACATTCACTATCTTTATTTCTTTATCTGAATAGCACTTTTTTTTCAACAGCTTATTTAAATAATTTCTTAATATATTTAGTATTTAATAGTTTATATTTAAGTTTCAGTAGGAATAAAAAAATCACAAAATCACGGTAATATATTCAACATTTATCTTTCAGTCGAATTATACATATAGATAACATAATCTGGTGATGAAACTGTTGAACTCCTGATGAGTAAGTTAAACCTACTACAACAGAAATGTAGAAAGTCTTTATTTTTTTAAGTAGGTAAATTGCCTGATTCCTGATGAAGATATTTTAGTAAAGCGTCCCCCTTCCTCTTAAATATTTACGTGCATAGTTGCAACATCGTCTACATTTGTTATATAAATAATAAATTATTGTATTATTTAATTTTAATTTAAGTAGACATCAAGTCAAAATTAGTTTATTATTCGACTCAAAAAGCGAATTACAGTTCGTACAGAGGATGTAAATTGAATTTAATTCATAAATAAACCTTTCTAACAGATTAATAAAATATTGCAATGCATACAACAATGTCAACAAGTGTTAGCAATTCTAGATTGAGTAATTGTGCTATTATTATATTATGTATGTGAAATGTCATTAAATATTTAATACGCTCATAAAAGAACATAGGAAAAATACTTCACTGAAAAAAGTTTCAAAAACAATGATCAATGTAATAAAATAGAATTGAATGAAAAATATCAAAATTAATATTTTTGAAAAGTTTCTCTTTTTACAAATATTATATGCTAAATCGATCAATTAATTAATACTGTCAATCGTTATGTAATCAATCAGTTTATTCTTCTTCTTAATTTGGCCCTTAATAATCTCTGAGTTTTCACCGCCATCACTAAATCCCACTATTTTTCTCGATCTCGGACTAATTTTTTCCTTTCTTTAACTCCCATTCTATCAAGACCTTATTCCACTACGTCTATTAAATATTTTTTTGGTCCCTCTCTGAGTCTTTTACCCGTTGGCTTCTACCCCAGGACTGTTCTACTTAATTCGTGCTCATTTCTCCGCTACATTTGTCCTAGCCATTAAATTCTTTGTCCTCTTATAAATTATACTACCAATGCCATTTCCATTTCTTCCTATAGTACTTTGTTATATATTCTTCTCCACATTCCTTTTTTATTATCACATAATAGTTCACATATCGACGCCTCAGTTCAAGACTGCAATAACTCAAATTATGAAACTACTAGTATTAGAATGAAATAAATGACTTCTAGAGGTGAATAATGCAACTAAAAGTTATTATGTTATAGAACCGAAATCGTCGTAACTTTGCAAATAATATCACGTAGATAACTCAATTCTGAATATTTTTGAGTAATTGCTGTCTTGAATTGAAGCGTCGATATCTCAATAATAGTTTTTTTGAGTTATTGCAGTCTTGAACTGAGGCGACGATATTACCTTCTATGTTTTGTTCTCAAAAGTTCTCAATTTTCTTTCAGTAGTGTTAGTGAAAGTCCATGCCTCGTACCCATTTTTTATCGTGGTCCAGCTTATTCAGTGATTTAAAATATATTTAATATGACTATACAAACCAAAAATCATGACTCTAACTTAAAACCTCTAAGAATTCAATAAGAATATCTACCACACGTGGATTGTGATGGGTGACTTATTGTACATTTCACCTAGGCGCGCACACAAACAATTTTTTTTTTTGTAGTGGCAGTTTAGGCTGTACATTTTCATACTTCTATGATCCATACAACACTCTATAAATTAATATATACACTATACATAAATATAGGAGTGTTAGAATCCTCTAAAACATTTCCAAGTCATACTAGCTTGCGTATGCCGAACGGGAGTACATCGACATACTGTACACAGAACAATATATAGAAGCGAAGGCGAACCGATTTGCATGTGTATAACTACGTTGGTGTTTTAAATTAACGCGTCCTTGTGCACGAGTCTGACGCCACGGCCGCAACTACCGTGCACCCCATAATTTCGTGTCGCAAACGGAACAGCACCGATGACGCGCGACCGCCGCTTAGAAACACCAACACAACACAACGGTCCGCGCATCTGTACACGCACGTCCGTGTCCGTAACCGATGCGTTCCGTGCACGGATGAATATTGTCAACAGTATCGTCGTCGTCGTTTTACTAGGCCTGTAAGGCAGGATCGTCGTGGGTGCCATTCGCACGGTTAAAATGCCGACTACCCGTTACACGCACGCGGTCGTGTGCAGGCTACCGCAGTCATTGATGAATCGCCAACCGACGTTGGACTACGACCGCGCGAAACGGCAGCATGGCAACTACGTGCGGGCCTTGCGAGACATCGGCCTGGACGTCATAGAAATGCCGGCCGACGAGGAAACGCCTTGGTGTGCGTTCGTGGACGACACTGCGTTCGTGTGCAACGGCACCGCAATAATCACGAAGCCCGCAGAGGTGGACCGAGCGAAAGAAGTGAGTCAATGATTCTCCTGTTGTGTTTCGATAAAAAATGATATATACATATGTATAAAACTGGTCATTTTTTTTTCTACTAGTAGATATTCTGTTATTTATCTGGTACTAATAGGCTAATGATCTCAATTTTTTTTAATGAATAATTTCCATTCTCAGATGGAATGTAAATATTATATATTCGTGTTACTTAGGAAAAGAAAAAAACAATAGCCTCGTTTTTAAAGTTAATCTTCACAATTGAATTCATCATAGTATTCATATTTTATTACACTACAATGAAGTATCTACATAAAATAAATCCCACATTTATCCTTAATAAGTGTTTGAAATACTTCAGGTTGAAACAATAAGAGCTGTGTTGAAGAAAGAAATTGGACTGCCTATTGTTGAAGTTTCTGATAAATCTGCAAAATTGCATGGAAGTGATATATTATTTACAGGTACAGCATATGTAACAATAAATTATATTAAATATATTTTCTATACGAAAAGTATTGAAATAATGGTTTCATTACTTTAGATATTGAATACCAAGTATTTTTAGTAATGTAGAATTATTAAATGATATCAGTTGTTATTTCATTTTATAACGTTAAACAATTAAAAATTATTATGATATAACAATTCTTTATATTATTCTAAGTATTTTTATACATTCATTATAACAGTAGTTTATCATGACTTGCTCTTTTAACACTATTAATTTACGCCTTATTGACAAAATATGTTATTAGATGACATCATTCAATAAGGCTTTTTATCTAACATAGTAGAGTTGATTGTTGATTTTATCACCCACGTTTAATAATATATTTATATATACTATTTAGGTCGAGAATTCTTTATTGGAATAACAAAATGGACCAATGAATCTGGAGCTTGTGCAGTTGCATCAGCTTTTCCAGAATATCCATGTACACCAATTAAGGTCAACAATTATTTTATATAACATTGCATGTCATGTGTTAAATAAAAATTAAATTGTAATTGAAAAATATTTCTAATAGGTCACTGAAAATAAACACCTAAAATCAATTGTATCAATGGCAGGACCGGATCTTATGTGTATTGGGTCAAGTGATTCATCAAGAAGTGTTCTGAAAGTAAGAAGTTTAAAAAAAATATCAAGTAATATTTTATTAATATTAAATATTATTTATAGAGGTTAGAAAGAGAAGCAACATATAGCTACCAAATTCTTACGTTGCCTGAAGATGAAGCTGCTAATGTGATGTACATAAATGGTACATTATTGCATCGATCAGCTAGAGAAATTCCACTATCATTCAATGTAATATATTTATTATATCTAGTAATCCAATTTTAAATTAAAAAAATAAATAAATAAACGTGTTTAAATTGTATGAAATATTAATTTTAGGTTCTATCAGAGAAAATTACAGATTTAACTCTACAATCTGTTGATATTTCTGAACTTTTGAAATGTGAAGGAGCCAATTTGAATTCATGTTGTCTTTTAGTTAGACGTATTAAACATATTAGAAGCTTATAATATTATGAAATTATCACTTATATCAGTATTATAATATGTAACAAACACTCCATGACTAAATTGTATGTATGTAAATATATACAGACACATAACATTCCATATTTATTATAAATGTTTAAATGTTATAGATTTTTTTTAATATTTAAATCACTTTTAAGTTTTAATTTATTTATTACTGAGATTGAATCTTATTATGATTATAAATTTGTTAACTAATTAATTAAATACCTATTATAATTTGTTCCTTATAAATATATTTTAATTATTGAGTATAATTATGCCTATACTCCTACAACTTATAGATCATTATTTGTGTAAATGTTCAAACAATATATAAACAATAAAAATTAATTTAATAATTAAATTGTTATTTCTTTTATACCTTTTTTTTTTTTACAAATATCTACCAACAAATGATCAGTATCAAAAGAATATAGTATAGTATATATATATTTCTTCTGTCCCTGTACATGTCACTGAACTCTTAAACAGTTGGACTGATTTTATGAAATATGTATGGTATTAAGAATGGTTTAGAGTCAACATTTGATTTAATCCAAAATTACTTTTATTTCACATGAAATAGGATAATAGGGTTCATTTTTTTAATAGGGCAATGTCTGTCAGGTCCACTATTATATATATATTATGATAAAATATCTAATCATAGCTAATTAAAGCAAATATCTATTAAAAAATAGCCATGGATAATGCATAATATAATATAAATATTAACACCTAGGGCTTCAAAATAACTTTAATTTAGTTATATGTAAAAATATGTAAGAGTAACATATTCAATTTATAAAATGTAATATTTATAATAACGCAGGAAGTATTTTGTATTAAGCAACATAAAAGCTAAACAATAATTTCATAGTACTAAATATATCATACAATGGTTTATTTAATTAATATACTTTATAACTTGATTAAGTATTGAAAAATAATCTAAGTCTACGGTCAGACTAGATCCGGCATCGGCCGAAAAAAAACAAAATATTTTGTTTTCATCCGACATCACCCGTAAACGATCGAATATCTCGGATGTAATGTGACCAGGTACAATTGAATTTTATACTTTTATTTTTTTCGTTCATATTCGGCCGATGTCGGGTCTAGTCTGACCGTAGACCGCGTGTCCTACGTGGCGTCCGTTAAATACGTCCGATGTGTCCGACGCGATAATCCGTCAAGAAATAAAAACAAATATATATATAAATTAATACAACTGTCCAAAGTGTGCGGCAAATGCGATAATGCGTTTGATATTAAATCAACGTCGATCAAGTGCTAAAATATGATATGATATGATATTATATTATTATAAATTGAGTATCTACTACTGATGAGCACAACTGACTGACGAGTGACGACTACGTAC
The DNA here is from genome assembly GCF_003268045.1 of Sipha flava. Classification (NCBI taxonomy): domain Eukaryota; kingdom Metazoa; phylum Arthropoda; class Insecta; order Hemiptera; family Aphididae; genus Sipha; species Sipha flava. The sequence continues at coordinate 4,647,074 of NW_020272783.1, read as the reverse complement.
TACAAATAATCGACTATTTATAACTATTATTAACACTATTTATAATAAAATAATATTTTATTATTGGATGATTCGGTGTACAGACGTTTTTTCCGACCCACACAATAACTGTCGTTAACATACGACAATCGGAAGATAACAATCTACATTATAATTCCTAAAATATATTATTATATCCAGATGGCTTGGTTATAATTTACTACGAAAAAAACTTACTACAGTTATGTATTCTTAAATCGCCTTAAAAATTGTTATTAAATCGTATACATATCGCATTGACGGACGCCACGTAGGACACGTTGTATTATCGGATTATCGCATTAACGGATCGGATGCTCCTTAGGACACGACGTAAAACATTACATATATTGTTATAAATATTTTTAGAATGGTATCTGAATATAATATCTATACTATGAATTGTTATATGCTAGGGTCATAAGATATGATCCAGATCAATTACACTAAGTAAATAAAATATTTTATTTGACCTTGAGTTACTATAGTTGATAGATTCTATTATTATTCATTATTTCTTATTACTATTAAATAAACTCCATATATTTTAAATATATTAAAATATTAAAAATAAAAATATCACAAAAGATTTATACATGATCACTTTCAACTAAAATTCTGATTTATTGTTGATAGAGATTAAAATAATTTCAGATGGTTAAACTTTTTTATATTTCATAGGCACAAAGCATAGAAAAATTAAGAGTTTAAAAAGCAAAAATATTTATATTACTTTTAATGGTATTAAAATCATATATTTCATTAATTTAAATAATAATTAGACAATAATAAACAAACAAATTACAATTACCTTGATAAGAGAATTTATTTTTTTTCTTTGTCCAATGGTATCTCCTCAGTGGGAGGCGGGACATTTCTGAAATTTGGAAATTGTTCCCACGGAGCAGACAGCTCAAAGCGCCTGAATTCTTGTGCCATTTCCAATGGCTCCACTACAACTCTCTTTTTGTCATCATCATACCTTACCTAGTGTTAAAAATAAACAATATACAACATTTTTTTAATTTAAACTTCTATAAATTAATAAATTACTTCAACATATCCAGACAAAGGAAAATCTTTACGGAATGGATGACCTTCAAATCCATAATCAGTAAGAATTCTTCTTAAATCTGGATGATTACTGAAGAACACCCCAAACATATCCCAGATTTCTCTTTCATACCAGTTTGCTGCTTGAAAAATAGGTGTAGCTGAATCAATTGGAGTTAATTCATCCGTGTAAGTTTTAACGCGAATACGAGAATTGAACCGGACAGACAACAAATTATAAACAATCTAATATAAATCAAAAATAAAAATTATAAAATGGTTAATATAATATAAAATTTTTTAATAAAAATTATCATGCAATAATTATTTAAATTATTTGTTCACAAGCTATAATAAACATTAGCATTATAAATTGTTATCTAATTTTAATAAAATTTAAAAAATATTTGATTTTATTTACTAACTGATTTACTAACTGAAACAATAAACCTAATGACTTCATAGAAAAAATAGTTATGATTTTTTTTCTTTTAAATCTTCATCAATTCTCTCTAGTAGATATTATATCTTTTTATAATAATCGTAATTACATTTATATAATTATTTATTATAATTTTATAACAACCTATACACATCAATATTGAATATGCATACTGTCTTTTGGTAACCCATATGGTGGGCAATCTGTTAAATAAAGTTGTTATGTATATAATCATATTCTATTATATACAATTCATTACCTCAAATCTATTTGAACGTTGAGGAATATCTACAGCACACAAATCAGACAAATTGGAAAACTGGGCATTATGATGATCTTTTAAAAATTGTAACACTGGTAAAACACCTTCTGGTGCAATGAGTATTTCCAATTCATCTCCAATAACAATTTGTACTTTTTGGACATATTTTGGTAAACATTCAGCTACATATTTTCCAAACTCTGCTAAGTTTTGTTTTACAAGTTCATCTGTTTTTCTAACAGTGGCTAAAAAAAAAAAAATGAGTTTAGAATAAAAATATAATTGTCAAAAAATTCTTTCTAACAACTAAATATTTATTTTTATCAATAAATTTAATTGCTTTATAAAAATTATTTCCAGATTGTAAAGCGCTCACCACAAACTTATCAATATTTAATTTTTTTAAAAACTTAGTAGTAAAACTGAATGTATTGAGAAGCATACAATTTTTATAATATATTTATAACTATTTAATGTTATAATTTTTTTGTTAATTTTGAATTAACAATCATTTTTAAATTTTCAACAAATTATAAAAAGCCCCTATCATGTTAAGGACAATATAATAAAAAACTTAGTTTACTTATCTTTTATTTTATTATTATAAAAACACAAGTAAAGTAATAACAAATTTAAGGTAACATTTCTAGCTACACATTTAAAAAAATCAATAATTATTTAAATTGTTAATAATTTTAAACTTTGTTTAATATAATTACATTATGCGATATTTTCATTCTTTAGCTAGGCAGAAATCAGTACACAAGGATAAAATAATTTTTTTTAATAAATCACCACTTTTTTAATGATATTATATTATATTTAGTCAAAAAAAGTAAAATATTAGCAATGTATTGTAAGTATTCTAGTATCAAAACTAATATTTTTATTCAGAAAATATGTTATAGATTTTTGTTTTCCTGAGTTCTGCTATTAAACTATTAATAATGACTACCAATACTTATATTTATTTGATTAAAATATTATACAAATTTTATAGTTTTTAATATTATTTATTAATATTAAAGAACGAGTATTAATAAAAAATATTACGTCTTGTTTCCTTGGGCACTTCAGTACTTTGAAAACGAGCTCGGCCTAAAATGGAATTAGGAAAGCTAATTGCTTGAGTTGTACCTAAAATCATAATAAAGCAATTTACTAAGAAAATTTGAACCTCGTAGGTGAATCAAGGGCATGATGATATCATTATCCAGACAAATTGAAAAAACTATTTATGTTCGATTCGATTAATTTTTACCTTTGTGCAGTCCCAAAAGTTTTGATTGCTGAAATACTTTATTGATAATTCGTACTGCCATTATAGAACAATTAATCTTCTGCTAACAAACAAAAAATTGAATTTATTGAATGAATTTTCGTGTCGTATGTTTTCAGAGACCTGATAACACAATTTGGATTATCCACAAATAATATATAATCACAGAATATATAATGCTATCACAGATTCCATTAAATGTAATTTATGATAAGACACGCCCGCCATACACGTCAATAATACACAATTTAAATTTGTACTACAGAATAGATTTAATATAATATGTTTTTGTACTGCCATTCAATTATTACGTGATTCATTTACTTTATCCCAATTTTATTAGAAATATTTAATAATTACTGTAGTAGGTACTGACCTTCGCCCAGAAATTAATTTTTCGATAAATGTATTAACATAATTTAAATAAACATCTTATAAAAGTAAGCTAGGTAGTTTTGTTGAATTAAACATCTTCATTGACTAAGTACTTGAAAGTCATATTGAACTTGTGGTACGTTACATTTGACGCTATGATGTGTGAACACATAAAAAATCATAGGTTACTCCATAGATAATTTAGCACAGTAATACTTTGAAAAATGATTGATCTATTTTTGGACTTAACTATTGATACCTGAATTTTTATGTTTTACATACCTAGGTGTTTATATGTTAAACTAGGTATTGAGTACCTATTCGACAAACTGATGATACGTGGACTTAAAATTCTAGCAATAAGTATTATGGTTGAAAAGTACGATAAGTATGAGAATAATCATAATTGTGCCACAAATCTTAGCGAGAATGCCGTCAACTTGCGTGAAATACATAATTATTCATTTGATATTGAAAAACAGTCTATTATTTCAGGCGTCAAGCACTTTTGTAGAACTTCAATCACATCAACAATAGCAATAAGAAAATTAATTTTAAACACAATGGAATATTCGCAGTACATTTTTAATAATGATTATGATTTTAATTTAAAGTTTATTGGTAATCGAGAAAGTTACATATTAATGCTTAGAAAAACGAGCCGTAGTAAACAATCAAAATATAGTTAAAAAAAAAAAATGTTATACCATTAATTGGTACCATAATAATATACACTAAAAATTGCAGTGGTAATGCTAAGAGGAACAATAAATTTACTATATAAGTTAGAAATATTAATTCTTTGGTAGCAAATAAAAGGGGTTGGAAGGAATATAGTCTCCTAAATTAATTATAGCTCATACACTATATACCAGAATTTTGTACATGGTAAAATATATAATGAAACATTTTCCAACCCTTCAAATCTCAATCACTATTTGCGCTGATAACGATATGCTAACTTCCGTTGTCTTGCCATTTTTAATGCTGAATACAAATGTAAATTGAGGGAGAAATGTTAAGTTACTTTTACTGCTATTATATGGGGACCAGTAAAGTGTTGAAAGCAGTAAACTGATGCTTAATAATATGAGAGATAAATTTGAAATCTATTTTATATTATACTGTGAACAAATAAAAATGACACAAAATAATGTGTTCTCACCAAAAACATTTTTGTAATTTAAAGTCCACAATATAAAAATTAAAATAACTATTTAAATATTGTAGTAGGTATATGATTAGAAATAAAAGCCTCATTAATAATATTCAATATTAAGCTTATATTTTTATACATATAAAGTTTTGTTGGTAAAACTTTTTTATTCTGGAACATAACATATAGCTACAATTTGTAATAAATTTATAAAAAATTAATTAAATAATGGTTTTATTTTATTTTCACGTGAGATTTTATAACTATATTACTATCACACAAAATATTAACTTTTTCTTTACAGTAGCATCTTTATGGATTTTAAATTGTCTTCTATGAATCGTTAAGTATAGTTATAACCAATTCAGTTAAATACACTTTTTTTACTTTCCAAAACTACCTAAAAATTGTCTGTGCATTTATGAGAAAGGAATCCAATTTTACATAAAATCAGACGAATTCAAGTAATGCAAGAACAAAAAGAAATTTCATACACTTATTGTAATAATTTTAGTTCATAGAATTATTTAAATAAACATTTTACAAAAGTTAACTGAGATCTTTTACTATAAAATACATCTTGATAGACTACTTGAAAGTGATATCAGGGGTTGTGACACACAATACTTAAAAAAACTCAAAAACATTTATTATTTATTATTATTTCACAAATTTTAATTTCTATAAAAAAAGATTTTTCATCCGTTTAGATTAATATATAAATTATAAAAATGTCTATTATCATGAACTATAAGTTATTTTTTTACAGTTTGTAGATCAGTTTAACTAATAATTAAATAAGTATAAGTACATTATTAATAGGTTGATTATTGTTATCATTAACCCAGTTGTTTCCAACCGGAGTGCCACGGACTTAAATTGAGGGTACCATGAAATTATTTGTAATATATTTTTTAAGAAAAAACTTTTTCGTGAAAAATAAAATGCTTTGAGCAATAACATAGGCTATAATATAAAACCTATTTCATATAATGTGTAGTAATACCACGATCAATCTATTTTAATTTTCATACCAGTTTGATTGTTAACGCTTCGATAGTATCGAAGCTACAAAATATAAGTATAAATACTTAATGTATTACTATTAAGTAAAGAATGTATATATATATAGATATTTAGATATGTAGCATGCTTCCGGATTTTATAAAATAACTACAGAGTCAAAAAAAATTTGAAACCTCTGCATTAATCATTGAATAAATCTAATTCTTTGTGAAAAATATAAAATATATTATTGTTAAATGAATACCACTAGCTAATTTATTATTTATATTTACATATATAACAGATTACTAAGTTTATTTTCATAGCTTTTAACAACTTTAAATAAAAAACTTAAAACTATTAATTTATTGTTGTTATTTTTAAAATAAAAATAACATTGTCGCTGTTTTAAATGGAAAATCATTGAATTATTTCAAATGTATGTATACAAAAATATATTTAAAAAATATAAATTATTAATGCCAATGCACTTCGCTAGGATGAGTAATTTGACCAAGTTTGAAGAACCTTGTTAAATTATTTTGAGCAGTTGATTGGGCTGTTTTTGATTGTGGTTGTGGCAACTTTCCATCACGTTTTAATACTCCAACACACTTCCACGTATCTACAGTAGCTAAAATAATTTTTAAAAAATGGTAATCATTAAAAATTATATTATTGCTTTTAATAAAAACTTACATTTCCATAATCTTACACATCCATCATCACCTGATGATGCTAAGACAGTACCAGTAACATTCCACGCAACACGCCATACTGTACAATAATGATCATCAAATTGTGCTGCAGTTTCAATAGTATATGGAAAACCACTTGTAGCATCACTGTTCAGAAAAATACCAAATAATGAAAGTATGTATATTTTTATATACAAAAATTATAACTATTATGTATACGTTAATGGTTTAAGCTTCAATATGCGAACATTGTTTGTAGCAACTGCTAACAAATAAAAGGACCTTCCCATATTTGGTGCAAATATCATATCATGTACTGGATGAGCAACACTAGCAACAGATTCAGTCTTGGCCCATCTTCTAGACACTTCATTGTATTCACATATAAATACTTTACTATTTGTAGTATTAGAATTATCATCACTGCCGACTGCAATCATTGCATTTGGCATTCTAAAACTATTAAACATTAAAACAATTATAATATAATATAATATTTTTCAATAAAAATACTATAAAATTGTATTAAATAACTTTAAATTATTACTTAGATAGTAAGGGATTCCATGTTAGACAACTGCTAGGATTTTTTAATGATACTTCATGTTGCAACGGCCACTGAGCTAAGTTCATTGCATCTGGAGCTTCATAAATACGCATCACACCATCAGCAGAGCAAGTAGCTAAAATTAATCCAAATGATTTTGGACCAAACTTTACATCAGTTACAGATGTTCGAGAATCAACTAAGTTTGCTCTTCGTACCCAATGTCGTAATAATGTACCACCTTCATTACTTTCACCAACTAAAAATTTGCAGCAAGTATGATATTTAATAAATATTTCAGAAAATGTACATATATAACATCAAAGTGTTATGGTATTTACTTATTTCTTCCCAAATAGCAGCAGTACGGTCAAAAGAACATGTTGCCAAAACTTGACCAAATTCTGGATGAGCCCAAGTCACTTTCCAAACAGATCCACTATGAGCCTTCCAACTAGCAGTTAAATTCCAATTACCCTGTTCATCCTGATCCCAAACCTATATAATTTATTCAAAATTAAATACTTAATTTTTAATTGAGCATTGTAGTCAATTATGAGATTAAAGACACTAAAACTCTTTTATGTTACCCACAATATTTCATCGTATTAAAGATCAAAATGTTCGCTAGACACTTTGTTAATACATAATTATAATCGCTAGTTCAACGCAATCAAATTTGTTAAAATAGATAAATCTTGAACTTACTTTGACAAATTGATCCGTGGAACAAGTCGCCATTCTTTCTCCATAATAATCAAATGCAACATCGTGTATTAGATCTTTATGTTCGGCATTTATACTATGTGCTTCGACCATTCTTCACATTCGTAAAGCACATAAAAATAAAAATATATTGCTGTTATTTTCGATGTACTCAGGGTATTTATCTTCAATCTCGTAAATTGATAATGTTTAAAAATTCAAACGCTTAAGAATTCATTATTTCCTGCAGAAAGAATGATAAAAACTTTTAGGTTAAATATATTACATGGTAACTTTTGTATTCTCTTTGACACTCGATCGATAGTTTCTCGGCTGGCGCCAGGATGTCGTTGAAGATACAAAAGGGTAAGTTTATTATGGCTTTTTGAACATGTATTGATTTTTGGAACTGTGTGGGCTTAACGAAATGGTCCAGGAAGCTTACAGAATTATAGTCTTTTGTTTTCATATAACTACCAGAAAAAATTAATTTGTATTTAGGGATATATGTGTAATAAAAATTATTTTACTTAAAAAAAATAAAAATGTCTCCTTGGTTAACCATTAAATTCATTTGATGTGATTAACATAATTGATTTTATATATTTAACGATATACAAATAAAATCGTTATAATTTTAACTAACTTATAATACAAATTTTTGAATATGATAAGTCAATCATTATTAAAAATATTTGAAATTAATAAAGTCCAAAATGTATGTATACTTTTTATGAAAATAAATAATGAACGATTTGATAAATTCGTAACAATTTTAATTAATTCATGACAATTGTCTCATTATAAATTACTAAATACTGATAATTACGTTCGCGTTCCTACAAAAAATGTATTTACGGAATTTTTTTGTGTGATAGAATACTCCAAAAATCGAATGTAAATCGGTTATAAATTGAGAAAAATATGTTGAAACTAAAACATTAGATAAGCATCATTTTTAGATCCGCCTCAAAATTTAATAAAATTAAAATGTAACCTTTTTTATTTAAATAAATTTAATACTTTAGGTACAACAATTTATAATATATAAAAACAATAAAAAAAAATTTATAATTTCACTTATTTTTATCGACTATAATAATTGTTTCTTATAGATAGATAGAGGCAAGTGGTTGTAGCGGCAATAGACCTAAAGAGCCCGTAAAAGCCAAAGAAAGAAGAAAAAGAAGAATAATAATTATTATTTCGTTATAATAATTTTGAGTTTTATTAAAAATTTACTCAAAAATAAATAAATTAATTAAAATATAAACGAATTGCTTCACTATAGAACTGAGTTCAAAAGCTATTGGATGTGGGAAAAGGATTTGATCGAATCAAACCACATTGGCCTACTTCCATTAACTTTTGGATTTAGACGTAGAATAGATTAATTTTTTAATTTTAAAATGATTATTTTTTTATCTCTTTAAATTATAATAAAAAAAAACTAATCTGAATTTCTACAAATTTTGCTGATAGATATTAAATCCATTACAATAAATAATTTATCGATATTCTATTTATCGATAGCCTATTTTAATAGTTTTAACTAAGCCAATAACTTAATAGTTTCATGAATATATATTTAAAAATATAGCGTAAATTGAAAATTGATTACAAAAATAATTTAAAATAGCTATTTTCAGATTTACCAGTAGTAAACTAATTATGGTATATATATATATCTACATAGGTTACTATAATTTATAGCTCTTACCTATATAAAAAAAAAAAATATTAAATAAAAAATTATAAACTTAAAAAAATGAGAATTTGATTAAAATAAAAATAAAATAGTTTCTTTTATGATGGAAAATAATTTTTATTTATCTCGATCATAAATTTAATTTCTAATCAAACTTACCATTTTAACAGAAAAAAAATTGTAAATACGTAACTTTGAAAATGTGATTTTATGCTGTCTTTTTATGTAGATATTATTTAAAGTTTTATTTTCAATAATGTATACCACTCAATTACACATTAAATAATATGTTGTGTAATTTTCTTAAAAAAGTTCTTAAAATCATTATTATAAAATGTTTTAAAAAATTTAATAAATTATAATATATAAACCTAATTATTTAACTAATATATTTATTACGGTAAATATCTTAAAATAAAATAATAATATATATATATATATATATGTATATTATATCTTATAATATTTTATATCTTATCTTCTTTCTTAATATTTTTCATCATAACGAGTACAATTACTTACCTTAGCATTGTTTTAATTTGTATTATAGTTATACTTATTATACCTATTTATTTGTAAATAGATTATCCCGTTTTAAAATTCTAAACAGAAATATAGAACACCTAATGTACATAACTGGTTCATATTTTCCTTTAGGCAGGATAGGCAATTGTCTATGGCCTTTGTTATTAGAGGCTTCATATTTTTATAAATTTTTTTTTATTTTTTTTTTAATAAAAATTTCATCATATAAAATAACATAATATAATATATAATATAATGTAATACAAGTATTTCAGAGAAATACAGAAATCTATAAGGATAAAAAATATACTTATAACCAGGGCTCGGGACTTATAGCACTTAAAATCATTAAAATAGGCGCTTAAAAACATCATTATAAGCACTAAAATAAGCATTTAAAAAATTTAAAATTGAGCAAAAATATTTATTCAAATAAAAAAAAACTATAAAATTCTAACTAAAAAATCAAACAAAATAAAAATAAATTTTCACTTTTAAGATTTTAAGGATTTTTTTGGATTTTCTAAGGTATTTTTCTGATAAATAAAATATAAACTGTTCTTTCTGTTTTTGATTATTTTGACGTTTGACACTCAGTTCTATTTTTAGCGTTGGAATATCTTTGTTAACCCTACATTGATACCTCAGGCGGAGACAAACTACGTAACAACGTAGACAAGATAAGAATTATTTTTATTTTTAATTCTATCAAAAACGACTTTGCAGAAGAAAACTAAATAATGTAACAATAATTAGTCAAATAAGCAAAAATAATTAGAAAAACTGGAAATAAGCATTTTTTTTAAATTGCTGAAAGAAGCAAAAAAAGGCACTTTCAAATTTCTTAATTGTACGTATTATAACTTGACATACACTTCTATAGCACTCTGCTACATTTTAAGTCATTCTATAAAAATAAGCAAATGCTTTAACTCCCGTGCCCTGCTTATAACATTTTGAATTAAAGTGTAATTATTAATTTTTTTTGTAGAACTAATGTGCATAGGAAGTGCATAGATGCATTACCGTTAACAAAGGACCACATTTTTTCATTTTGCCTAAGGTTTCAAAATGTCTAAATGGGGCCGTGGTACATAGGGGGACTGACCCATAGTCACTACTTACATAGCCACTCTATTTACGACTATCCCTATCTAGTTATATCTCTCATGTGTTGGTCCACTCGTTAGTAACCTTCAGTGCATACTATAGATGGGACTTATCGTTCACTTGGTTAAACTATTTCATAGTAGTACGTATAGGGGGGGGAGGCGATAAGGCGATGGCCTCCCCCCTTGTACTTTTTTTATCTTAGATTTATTTAATATTTTTGATATATGTATAAAATCATAATAATAATAATAGTAATAATATCCATTCGATCCGCCATTACACAAACTTCAGATCCGCCCCTAATATATATATTTAATTCAAAATAACTCATTTTAAAAAATAAATACCAAAATATAAATACTTTGCTTACAATTTAATTAATTATGTTTAAACACATAGCCATAATATACATAATATCAAATATAGGTTCTAAATTATTTTAAATTGTATATAGCATTGTAGTTTAGCGTTTAAAATACGTTTAGAAACCAGGAAATTGGCGTGCTCACAGGGTGGGCTTTCTTAACTTGTTTAATCATCGAATAAAACAATATACACGGAATACATTTATGATGATTAAAAAATATTAGGTATTGCGCATGTATATATATACTAACTAGTATCAGTTCCGTATTTAGACATTTTGCACCCCGGCGCAAGAAAAAAAAAATTGGTGCCCCTCTAAGGGGTCTGCCCACGGAAAATGTAGGAGATAAAACCTAATGAACTTTTAAGATATTCTAAAATCAATGCTATTTTTGTGTAGTAGGCACGCCACCGCACGCCGCACGCGATAACATAATATGCCGTATTATTATAAATAACTTATGTTTATTGACATTATCACAACAAATTTGGGAACTTGTATGAGATATATTAATAATATTCTGGATCGCTGATAGCTATATTGCTATAAATACATTAATAATACATATTAATAAATTAAATACATTAACATTCATTTGTGATACTGTTATTAAAAATAGAAAAAATAATTATTTCAAAATAATTTTAAAAGTTCAATAATTCACAAGTGAGCAAATTTCCGACTACATAATTTTGGCGCCCCGGGGCAGACTAGTATATGTATTTGTGTGTGTATTATACCATTATTACATATATACCAAACTAATTTTTATTTGTAAGCAGATCTTAGGACTATAATACGGAATCATTTCTAAAAATATTCCAAATAAAAAACATTGGCCTTCCTGTAAGTAAAAAGATGGATATAATTTTAATAAGTAATAGAATAGATTCTTGAATTTATTTACATACTTGGTCCAGTGAGAGAAAGATATCGAGCATTGATTAAAATGTAATAGGCATAATATTGATTTGCTTTAAATAGTAAATAGTTAAAAAATATTTAGTTTTTTAATTTAAAATGTAATAATACATAATTCTAATGCATTTATAGATAATAGATGTACTCGTATATTTATATTTTCATAAAAAATCTTACAATTTATTTTAATAACTACTTTTGTTATTTTTCTTGTCTTTTTTTAAAAAACATAGTTCAGCGCTAGCATACACGTAATAAATAGAGCCATATAGAGGAGTAGTATTACATTTAAGCAGTTATTATAAATCACAAACAGGATGTATTCGAATACGATTGTCTATTTAGCAACAATATAAAGTATACTAGTATATGTATGGGCGCTATAAAGTGTAAAAGAAAAAAAAATACAGCTTATTCATTGAAAACATAAAATAGTTAGGTACAATAACAATGAAATTATTTATAGGTATAATCTTGTTACAACTTAACATAATTTTCTTAAGTGTAATTACATTTTTTATTCTAATATTTTATACCGATCCTGTTATTTTAGTTACATATTATAAGATATATTGGACGTTTAAATATGATATATTTTACTTAGACTAAGTATTTATTTTTAATACTTACCTATGTTTACATCAATATAGATACATTATAATAGTATGGATTATTGAAAGTATATATATATGTATAAATAATGTTAGTTATAAAGTCCTATGAAATAAAAAAATAAATTCTCTTAAATCAATTAAAATTCTTTCTTATAATGGTCCACTTTTATCTTAGAAATTAAAAAACCAAATTCACTGAAACCCGATTTTAACTATTTAAATAATAATCAATTGCTAATCTACCAAATCTTAAATTTCATGATTAATCAAAAAAAAAAAGTGATCAAAAATACATTATTATTCAATTATTTAAAACATTATTCTTATAAGTGTATATATATAAGAATAGGCTTTTTTTATACAGCAATTTTCTGACATTAATATTGAATTTTTTAATAGTAATTTTTTACTGTTACAAAATAAGTACCTAAATAAAAAAATAAAAATAAATACTGAAAATACCAGTATACCTTCACAATTTTTCAATTCAAAAAGATTGAGTTTCAAGTACAATTTATTTTACAATGACAATAAATAAATCGTGAGATCAGACATGATAATATAAGACAATAGTCTGTTGTGCATTAAATGTGGAAAATTGTTTCTCACACAGACAATACATATACTACCATATATGGTAGTGTTTTCTGAAGCTGGAGGACCTGATCATTTATGCGTTTATGCGCCATAAAATAAATCCCTGAATGTCATATATCAGCTCATACTAACTGGGGAAATATGGAGTTCACTCACACGTTTTTATATATTATATTATTATACAACTTTAATTTTTACAAAATATAATTTTGTATTTTATAAACATTACCTAAACAAGATTAACTTAATCAAACTTAATCCTAAATTAATCTAACCTGTAAGCAGTGACAGCGCTAGAGTTTGCGAGGCCTTGGACAAAATAAATGTTGGGTTTTATAATTAATATTAATAAAATATTTTAAGTTCAGTTAAATCAGAACCGCGGGTTATAATTTAAGGCGCGGGGCCCTGGGCAACTGCTCCTATTGCTCACCTCCTCGTGCCGTCACTGCCTGTAAGTGGATATCTTCTATTTTCATTTTTGAAAATACATCTACTGAATCATCTAAACTGATTTTTGTAGCAATATCACTTTTAACTGCTATAACCAACAAATCACTCAGTCGATCATTTCCCATTGTTAAGCGTAGATAGGTTTTAATTAATTTAAGGGAAAATAAAAAAAAAGGTTCATTGGAAGCAGTTGTTACAAGCAAAGTTAAAAGAATATTTATAATTTTAAGAGTTTCAGTAAAACCTTTAGGAAGTTTATTTAAAATTTTAGAAATAGAAAAAAGATCATGAATTCCATCATCTCGTTTTTTATTTGAATAATTGAAGTTAATTAAGTTAATTAATTTAAGTTTTTTGCAGATAAGAACTCAGTTTGAAGCATTAAATTATCAATTTTAAAATGACTATAATGATGAAAGAAAGACAATAAATAGGGACTTTTGAAATTAAAATAATCAGGACCCAAAGATAAGTCACAAGTAAAAATGATTTCATTGCTAGAAATGCTGAAACGATGGTTAAGTTCATTCAAAAAATATAATGTTCTTGTAAAATACTCATATGTCTATTTATAGTTTATACTAATTGGCAATTACCAAATATTATGGCAATAAATAATTATCTAGTACGTAGTATTTTCAAAATTATAAAAATACACTTAATTTTTCACAAATAACGGCTTATGGCTAAACGACAACGACTGGCTTTTTGGGATGCTTTTTAATCAGACTGGGGCAAATGCTCACATTGCTCCTCCTCCCAAATGACACCACTGTAATAATACATCTAATTGGTTTTAAAAATTATGTCTAATATTTTTAAATATAATTGATTATAAAAACTAGAGATTTATATAAATGTGAAAATTACCAGAAAAAAAGCAGTTCAGCATAAAGTGATAATGTTTTATAATCTTAACAAAATGATAAATAATAAAAAATTACATTACAAGTTGGCTATAAACTTAGATAAATACATTAAAAATGTTTTTATATATACTATATTAAAAGTTGAAACACGTTTATAAAGAATATTGAAAACCATATTAAAAGAATTCGGTATATTTTTCACGGCTTTGTAATCTTTTAATATTTTTATTCTGTAATTAGATCATTAACTATACATTATATTATAACATTCTCGCTCCTCATTGTCCTATAAGTTTAAAAATATTGAAAAATAGAAATGTCAATGAATTTTCGACTTTCTGCCATAATTTTTGAATATAATATTTATAATAAAATTAAAAATAAACTTAAATTTTTAAATGTTATTTATAGATTGTTACAGATAAACATTTAATACTTCAATATGTAATTTGTTTGTACTATAAAATAAATTATGAAATTAAATAATAAAGGAAAAATCGTTTTTGATTTTTAAAATTTTCCATCATCAGAATTTTAAACTTAGACTTAATCATATTTTAATAATAATTAAAATTACGAGTAATTATATAATATTTATATTTTTTATTTATTGCGTAAAAATATGCTTTTAAGTTAATAGTGATGGACGTTATTCAAAAAGTTGATGAAACTTATTATTATAATTAATAGACTAATTACTTTCAAATTTTATTTACTTCATTTCAGTTCAAAATATTAAATTGTAATTTATAAAAAACAAATTACATATTTAATAATACATTCTTACTGCTCCTTAAATTCATAATATGAAATTAGCTTAAATACTTTTAATAAAGCGTATTATGTAAAATTTAATGTTGAGAAGTGTAAACACTCTAGGGAATTATACAGATTATAATACAGTACAATAATACGGTATACCGCAAAAATAGGTGTGTTGAAAATATTTACGCATTCTGTTTTACAAATAAATCGAATCAATATTTTATTAAATGAATTAATTATTATGGTTTATAAAATTGCAAATTTGGAAATATCATTTCATTTTTTTTTTTATTAAATAATTATTTTATTTTTATCATTATTATATACATAAGATTCGATAACATATGATCATAGAATAAAATGAAAACAAAAAATGTAATTTAGAGTTTTTCAGAATTTTTAATCGTAAATAAAAAAAATCTTAAATATTTAAAACAATTTTTTTAGACCATCTAAGAAGAGGTCAATTTTTTTATCACTGTAATATTTATATGTGATAAATATAAAAAATAAACTTTATTCGCTGTATCTACGAGGATAATGTGCATTTTAGATATACTCAATATATACTGAAAAACTGAGTAGTTTTAATTTCAAATTAAATTATTCTTCTCAAAAGCAATAAATATATTAAAAAAAAATTAATTTTGATTTATCTGACAAAGTTAAGACTTATAAAATGGATTTTCAAAACGCAGATAAGACCGAGTATTTGCCCTTCGTTGTTTTACTATGAGGAGAGGAGACTGGTGCTTGATCACTGATGTATATCGGGGTAGTGGTGTGGAAGATACTTTAAACTCTGTGCGTTGGTATCACTAAAACATTGGTGTTAGGTATTTTATTCGTATCATGCACTTAAATGTTTATAGTAATGATATTCATCATTTTTAAAAACTGTTTTAAGTAAACATAATACATTTTTATGGTATATCTGATTTTATATAATAATATTCAGATTATAATACCACAATTTAGTGTCTATAAAAAGTTTTAAAACAAATTTGTTTATTGATTTATCTGTACACATTTTTAACAGCAAAAATCAAAAATGTTTGTGCAAATAATCGACTATATCTTTTAGTAATCAAATTTAAAACTTAAATGTTAACAAAAAAGTATCAGAGCAAATCTTTAATATTTTATACAAGGTAAAACACTTGCCTAAAATGCTGGTCTTGATCATAAAAAATCAATTTACCGTGTACATTTTTTAATTTTTAAATGAAATTTTACATTATTTCTAATATCTTTCATGTTCTATAATATTGGAATATCTGAAAATAAAACTGAAACCGAAATATTTTAAATAGTTATTTAGATTTTTAAAGTAGGCCATCCAGTTTAAATTATCCTATTTTATATCCTTACCTTAATTATATGAGACATCGATAGTTGAATTATTAATCAAAAAGTGTTAATAAAAAAAGTCATCCTTGTCAAATTAATTTGTATTTTTAACTTTGCTTGAAAATAAGTACTTTATTTAGTGTAGAAAACTCAAAAAATAAAAACATTAATAATAAAATGATTTGAGGTTTCTATAATATTAGAAGGAAAAGATATTTATTTCAAACATTTTGGATTTCATTAAACTACCTGCATTACTTTTAAAATTAAGTATTGTCGTATGTAAATCCAATCGTATTAATTATCTTAAAATATGACGCGTAATAATTTTTAAAAATATTTGATTGATTTACTAAAATTCAGTGGCGTAACTATCATAGGACGAAGCGGGGCAGTGCCCTGTGGCCCAGGAGTATAGGGGCACTTTGAAAATTTTTGAAGCTATACTTCCCTAAAATAATTAACAATGTTGATGGTATTTAACTTTCCTAATTGTACGTAGTGGTTCCAATAACACTCAGTATTGAAGCAGAAAAAATAATAATACACACAATATTTATTTGTTTTTTACAATAGGTACCTTCTTATAAACGGCATTTTCTTTTTATTCTGCACATCTATTAATTATCTGGCAATTAATTTTATTTATCGTTTCCTAATAAATAATTTCACATTAAAAAAAAAAAAAAACTATATAATGTGTATACCTTGAATTTTCATGTAAGGACAATATCAGTTTGAGAGCCATACGGCACCGGGGCCCTTCCCTGTATAGCTACGCCACTGCTAAAATTATTCAATATTTTTGGTAATTTGAATTTGTCTTTCAATATTTGCAGTGGAGGGGGAATGATCCGTCTTATCCTTGCGTTACCGTACATGAAGGAATATCTTTATCAATATCGGATAATATCAAGGCCGCATCAAAGGGGAGGAGGCATTGGCTACAACTGCACCGGGCGCCAGTTTTTTGAGGGCGCCAAAATTTTGTGGTCGGAAATTCGCTCACTTATAAATTATTGAACTTTTAAAATTATTTTTCCTGTTTTTAATAACAGAATCATAAATGAATGTTAATGTATTTAATTTATTAATATATATTATTAATGTATTTATAGCAATATAGCTATTAGCGATCCAGAATATTATTAATATATCTCATACAAGTTCCTAAATTTGTTGTGATAATGTCAATAAACATAAGTTATTTATAATAATACGGCGTATTATGTTATCGCGTGCGGTGGCATGCCTACTACACAAAAATAGCATTGATTTTTGAATATCTTAAAGGTTCATAAGGATCTATTTCCTATATTTTCCGTGGGCAGATCCCTTAGAGGGATGTCAATTTTTTTTTTTTTTTGCACTGGGGCGCAAAATGTCTAAATACGGCACTGGATAAGATGTATGTCCTCCCAATATGAACTTGGAATTGGTTTTTCCATTTTTGATTTTAAATTATTTGCGAATGAGGACCCCGCAGTAATCAATAAATAATACATGCAATAATGTACCAATCATTACATACATTAGGTGATTATTTAACATGAGAAAATCATATTTTAAATTGTTTTAAAATTAATGGTAGTTTTTTTTTGGGACACGTATTGAATACAAAAACCTAAGTATTTTTGAGTTTAACGGAAGCACCGTCGTACAAATGAAAATTATAAACCATCGATTGAACTACTATAATTTTCATATATTGCGGTGGCGGACGGCACTTTGTCATCGTGACATCAAAAAACTTATAATGGTACTCGAAACGCGTGAGCCGGGATGAGGATTGAGGGTAGGTAAAATATCGTTTTGCGACATGTGTCATTGGCGAACAGAATCTCTGCAACCATACTAGTGCGTTATCCACAACCGTGTGACACGCAACGGGTAAAAAGAGCACAGGCAATCGATGAGTAAAACAAGCGAAATTTGAAAATTTGTCATGCGCCCGATTGTTTCGTTCGTCTTCTGATTTCCATCGTAACCATGTAAAAAACACGAACAAGAACAATATTAACATTAGGCGACGGTGTTGGTGGTGGCAACACTGCGCTGCCGGCGATTGATCCACACTGGACCCGGCCAGTCTGGCGCCAACGTGACGACTGAAAGTCTGAAATCTCGTCGACACGCAGCATCCGTTGCCGCCGCCGGTCCTTATCTTCTCGGCGCCCCAAAAGTGTCTCCCCCCACTGACGCCGGGGCGGCCGACGCCAACCGGCCGCCGAACCCCTTCCCTCAACGTCCCGGCTGCAGTCATCGTGTGGCCGCCGACACCCTTCCCCTCCTGCAACCCGTCACCGTGGCCCCGTACCGTCGCCGCCGACGACCGGCCGTGGCGGGCGCCACCGCTCCACGTTCGACTAACACGAACCGTATTGATCGTCGGGGCGCTCTGCGCGGCTGTACTCATTCTCTCCTTACTCATAATGTACGAGGCGCGCACCCGCTTTTAATTCCATTACGCCTTGTTCAGTCTTCCACGAACCCTCTTGGCGCGTCGTCGTCGCCATCAGCAGCACTCCACGCTCTGCAGTCGGTGTTCCGCCGTCGTGCAAGTCTGTCCCTGCTCATTCTAGATATCATTTTCCACACGTTTTGTTTTCGCTCGCGTCCACGAGACAACAGCTTCACCGACGAGTCGAATAATTATAACATTGTTACGTACACTCGGCGCCAGCGAACTACTGTGTGTGTGTGTGTGTGTGTGTGTGTGTGCGCGTATTTATATGTATGTGTGTGTGTGTGCGCGCACGTATTTATGTGTGTGTGTGTGTGTATATGTGTGCCCGCACGTCGGTAATTTGCAATATTTTACTTCCAAATTTGCCGCTATAGGTACCCTATTGCGCTCCCGAAATGCGTCATGCCAACATTACGCGTAGTAGTAATTCAACTTATTCTCGCGGCCGGCTTACGGTTCGCCCGCTGTGAATCGGTATTCGATTCGCATGTCGTCGACCAAGGTAAAATTCAAGTAATCATAAAATATAGGTACCGAATATTTGTCGTCCGTCCGGGTGTTAACCGAAACATGTATTACAACTAGTATACGATACGAGTGTATACGTATGTCTGTTGGTTCGTAAGATATGTTTGATATTCTTGGTTGTTATATTTGAAACCGACCGGGAATCGGACATATTCTACGGCCTCAGAGTTCATCAACTGTATATACTGTTTATCATGCCCGTTTTTATACTCCTATTATATTGTACCAATGTTAAATGCACCTAGTAGTGACTGTTGAATACCACTTAGTATTGTTTAATTACTCATTACCTTTGTTAATATTATGTTACACTACTCATATTGAATATGTATGTACAGTTATATATATATATATATATATATATATATGTGTATTATTTGTCTTACTAGAATATATTGTCACGTTCAATGGATATTACCATAACGAAACTCGGTACAAGTATATATCGGCTGCTTTGAAATCTTCAGGCATTGTAAATTGGAGAATCTTGGATAGAAAAAACGCTGCCAGCAAATATCCAAGCGATTTTGATGTTTTATTTGTAAATAAAAACAAATATATTTATTCATTTATTTGAAAATTATATCTAAATGCTTGTATATGTTTTAGGTGGATGAATTCTATTCAATAAAAGCCTTGGATGTACTGACTGATCATCCTGTGATTAAAAAAGTATCACCACAGCGAGTTGTACAAAGAAATTTAAATGAATATGTTAATGAAACTGAAAATAATGTACTTTTACATAAAAGAAGTCTTGGCCAAGTAATTTCTTAAATAAATCCATGTTAATTAATTTATATAAATTATTGACATTTGTTTGGATTAACTATTTTTATTTATATAATTATTTTTTAGGATGTCAAATTTTGGTATAAACTAAACAAACGTTATAAAACTCGTCATATTCTTCGTATTGTTCCTTCTCAAATTACCAAAGTTCTCAAAGCTGATGTATTGTGGCGGTTAGGTATTACAGGTAGAGAACTAAGAGTACTATGTCGCAGTAATAGTTAATGATTTATTTAATATATTATCAATATTAATTTAGGCAAGGGAGTAAAAGTAGCTATTTTTGATACTGGTTTGAGTGTATCTCATCCACATTTCAAAAGAGTAACTGAAAGAACTGATTGGACAGGGGACGGTGACTTGGATGATGGTCTTGGTCATGGAACTTTTGTAGCAGGACTTATAGCATCAAATCGTGAATGTTTTGGGTTTGCTCCTGATGCTGATTTACATATTTTCAGAGTATTCACTAATAACCAAGTGAGAGTGTAAAATGTTATCAGGAAAAACAAAATGATTTTAATGCCTAATAAATGTATGTAGGTTTCATATACATCATGGTTTTTGGATGCATTTAACTATGCTATAATGAAAAAAGTTCATGTTCTTAACTTGAGTATTGGTGGACCTGATTTTATGGACCAACCATTTGTAGATAAAGTTTGGGAATTAACTGCTAATGGGGTTATCATGATATCAGCTATTGGCAATGATGGGCCTTTGTATGGGTGAGGTTTATTATATGCTGTGATTATATATATCTGTACATTTTAATAATTTGCATTAAAAAATATTATTTTTAAGTACTTTAAATAATCCTGCGGATCAAATGGATGTCATTGGAGTAGGTGGGATAAGTTTTGATGATCATATAGCCAAATTTTCATCACGAGGAATGACTACTTGGGAATTACCTCAAGGGTATGATTTTAAATCAAGTCCACAGAATCTTATTCAGAGTATAAATTATTTTTTTAGATATGGCCGCTTAAAACCTGATATAGTTAGTTATGGCACAGATGTACATGGTTCAAGTGTGAGTGGAGGGTGTCGAAGTCTTTCTGGCACTAGTGTTGCTTCACCTGTTGTAGCTGGAGCTGTTACACTATTAACTAGGTTAAATAAAGACAAAAGTATAGAAAGATTATATAAATTATATTATGTTATAATGTTTAGTGGTATATTGGCCCAAGGTAAAGTAGTCAATCCAGCAAGTATGAAACAAACCCTTTTAGCCAGTTCTCAAAGATTACCTGGCATCAATATGTTTGAACAAGGACATGGAAAACTTGACCTCTTGCAAGCTTACAAAGTATTATCTAGCTATGTACCACAAGTCAGTTTCAGCCCTAGGTAGATAAATATATTTTAAATATTTATATTTATTTATATAAAAAAAAGTAATCTACTAAGGGATAAAAAAGCAACTAATTCAAATTCAAAATTGAATGAATTTGAAAATGTGATTAGAATAAAAAGCGTAATGAAACGTGTTACAATAGAATAATTTAACTGTAGAAAAAGTTATCTTCTAATAGAAAAACTACAGTAATGAAGAGTTAATATGACTTAAATATGTCATAACTAACTTAAATTAAAATTAAGTTTCTTAAAAAAATATCCATATCCACAAAATGTTATCAGTGTTATCAGATGTATATATTAAAATTATAGTTATAATATTTTGTATCAAAAAAATACAAAAAAGACCTAGTAACTAAATATATATATATACAATAATATATTAATAAAGAAAAATAAAGTGCCCAATTAGTTATTACTTAATGCATTATTTGTCTACCAGAACGTAGTGTGTCCCTTGACCATTTACCAGAGCTTTCATAGATCCCCAGGTATATACAATAAAAACATTTAATAATTAACCTGAATTTTGGATGGATGTTTTGAACTCCTATCCCCCTTGTGTATGTGTGCTCCTGTTCTAATCAATTCAATGCCCTTATTTTTTTTGCTAATTTTTCTCTCATTGTTGCCATAATAATGTTAGTATTATACAGAAATCTCTAATAATAATCTCCCAAGAATAGTATTTAATATTTTTATTATATTTATAACTATTCAATTTATTAATTAACTTAAATATTATTAGTTATATAGATTTAACTGAATGCCAATATATGTGGCCTTATTGCACTCAACCATTATATTATACTGGCATACCAATTATTGTTAATGTCACTGTACTCAACGGTTTGGATGTATTTGGAAAAGTAATTGGTATTCCTATTTGGTATCCATATTTCCACGATAATGGACATTATTTAGATGTAACAATAAGTTATTCTCAAATATTGTGGCCATGGTCTGGTTGGATGGCTATTGCATTGGTTGTATCTCAAACTACTCCTGAAGATTGGAGTGGTACTGTCTCTGGACATATTGAGATTACTATTGAATCAGCCAATACTAATCATACAGTAAAATTGCCTTTACGAGCTGCTATAATACCTCCTCCGCCAAGAATTAGAAGAATTCTATGGGATCAGTATCACAATTTAAGGTATCCACCAGGATATTTTCCAAGAGATAATTTAAATGTGAAAAATGACCCATTGGACTGGAATGCAGATCACATACACACAAATTTTAAAGTAATTATTTTAAACTTTAAATAATTATAAAAAATAGTTGTAACCTGAGTATAACAATAATATATAATTATTTAATTCAATACATTACATATTATTTATTAATTATTTTAGGGATTATATCAGCATTTGCGTAGCTCTGGTTATTATGTGGAAGTGTTAGGTGAACCATATACATGTTTCAATGCAGCAAACTATGGATCATTGTTAGTTATAGATCCTGAAGAAGAATATTTTACTGAAGAAATAACAAAAATTGAAAATGATATTGCAAAATACAATTTATCAGTTATCATCTTTGCTGAATGGTATAATGTTTCAGTGATGCAAAAGGTGTATATATTTTTTCTTATTTCTTTATTTTAAGTTATTTATTTCATTTTTGTTTTTAGATAAAATTTTTTGATGAGAACACTAAACAATGGTGGACACCACTAACAGGTGGCTCAAATATACCAGCTTTAAATGATTTGTTGGCACCTTATGGTATATCTCTAGGTTCTAATGTTTATTATGGAGAATTCGGAATGGGAGATAGAAAAGTACATTACTCTTCAGGTAGTCACATAACATCATTTCCAAATGAAGGCATTGTTGTAGCTAAAACTTTAAAAAATCAGGGTAATTATAATTTTTAAAAATGTTTATTAAACATAAAAAAAAACTTACATATTTACTTTTCTACTTTGACCATATTAAATATAGGTGAAGACATTTTAGGCGGTGATAAAACTGGACAAGAAGTTAACGTTCCAGTTTTAGGCTTGTATAAATCGACAGGATATATTATTTTATTTGGTGATTCAAATTGTCTAGATAATAATCATATAGAAATAGGTAATAATTGTCAAATATTTATATAATCATATTTTTAAATAATGTATCATTATTTTTCAGATTGTTATTGGATGTTAGATGCCATCTTAGAATACATATCTACTGGTAAACTACCACATGTTTTTCTTGAAGATAATGTGAAAATTAGTAACAATACAACTAAACATTTAACTGAACGTCTAGAAAATAATGACTTCTACAAGTAAAAGTACATAAATATTTGTGATCTAATAAATGCTAATCAGCATTGTCTACTGATTTCAGATACTCCAAAGTTGTTAGTAAAAGTGATTCTGGAATTTCACAATTACCTATTCCTTCGTGTGTCAAAATTAATTTGGCTAAAACTATAGTTTTAAATATCTCGGCAAATAGGTAAAACCATTGTTAGCTTTTTAATTAACATTTTGCCATTAATTTAGTTTAATAAATTTATTTTGTATTTTATCTAGTGATGACTACAAACCACAAAAATTGAAAAGTGATCCTTCTTATAATGATGAAAATGAGTATGAGTGGTTACAATCTCTAGCAGCTAGTTCAAAATCATCGAACGAGATAATATTAACTGAAGGATTATTCACTGGATTTTTTTTGCCTCTTACAACACTTGCAATTGTGTTGTCTATGGTGGCTATTTATGTTTTATGGAGATATTATTGTTGGAGAGCAAAAGCTAAACAAGGTCTTATAGCTCTTGGTAAAAAAAAGACTGTTGGTGGAATTAAAAAGAGTTTTATGTATGTGCTCAATCACAACAGTAGACTTCAATCTTCTAGTGGATACAATTTGTGATCATATGTGTAATAACTTATATGTTATATATTTTATAGTTTATACTTTGTATTATCAATAGGTAAAATGTTTTATAGAACAAGTATGTTATTTTTTTAACGTTTATAAAAATAAATGATTTCATTTCATTATGTTTATATATTTGATATTCAACTTATTTTATAATCATAGTACTAAGCTATTTAATGTTTATTATTATAGAACAAAATATTGCTAAAATGGTTTGTCTTGGTTATAATTCATAACAGTGGTGCATTATCAGGTACAGTCATTTGTATGATTAAAACTAGATTAGTAGCCACTTTCACAAAGTAAAATTAATTTTTAATTATATTGATAATAGTGTACAAAATATTCTTTTAAAATGTATTATGGTTAAAATATGTAATTATAATAACCTCAATATTTTAACGCGTAATAATGTACATTTAGCTTATTTTAAAAATAGTTTTGATTTAATATACAATAAATAATAAAACTGTAAGTTATTTAAAGTATTGAAAAAAAAACAAAACAAAAAAGAATGTTTTGTGCAATGAAATAATATAAAATGTACCAATATTAAAATGAATGGTCAATAAAAATATATAAAATCTCAAAAATAGTAGTGTATAATTATAATTATGATTTAAACAACCACACTAAATATTAAATCAAAACATAATACAAATTATAAATATCTTAAAATTGAAAGAATACAAGGTAAACAATAAGTAATTCGATTAGATTACAGCCTTTAGAATTTAGGAATTTTTAATTTCCTTTTGTTTAATATGTGCATTTTCCACTAATCGAACTACTTTCATTAAACAATTTAAAAAAATAATAGAACAATTCTGTGATAGTAGCCCAATATAATGTAAATAATGGAAGGCATAGTAATGAACTAAAACATAAAAACATATTATCTAATGAAACACATGGGCATAACTAAAACATTATCACAGTCATATTTTTTTTTAGTTATTCCTCTAACTTTTGAATGGTAACAAATACTGATTTACTCATTTTTATTATGTATATTTATATAAAGACTTACAGTTAAAGTTTTCTTATAATTAAAACCCTTGTGCAATAACTTAATATTAAAGGTTAAATTTATTTAATAATCACTATTCATCATTGGTATAGTAAAATCCACCATGTTTGGAAGAACAATTACTTTCTGTAAAAATATTACACATATGTGTAAATTTATAAATCAATAGTCAGCAATAAAATTATATTATACATACTTCAATTTCTTTGATTAATATGTTATGTAAGCCTTTAGACAGAACATCCATAAGTGGCACATTTGTGTCGTTTACTTTTGGCTTAGCTTCAAAGTTGACTTTTGGACATCCTTTAAATGAAACCCTAGAAATAAAAGAAAAAAAAATGTTACATAAGAAAATTAAATGTATGTTAAATTTTACATACTACAATTAATAAAATGAAAGTGAAAAACATAAATATATACATATGGGTATAATTTGAATGCTACATAAACATTTATATATTGGAATATATATATATATATATATATATATATATATATATATATATGTGTGTGTGTGTGGATATATTGTATCAACAAAATTTTGAGATACATATTTATTAAAATATAAAAATATTTATGAATTAGAGGAAAAAATAAAAAAAAAATGTGTAAAATGATTAATTAATAATCTGATTACTTAATAATAAAATGATTGTTAAATAAAAAAAAATATATATATAGTGTAATAAAATTGTTTAAATTTGCCATTATATATATATATATATATATTACATTTTTATGGTTAAAACTATATAAATTGGCTTGCAATACACATTTTTTTTCTGCCTTCGTTAAAAACATAATAACAACATTCATATTTTATCATTCTATTTTTGACTTTCATGCTTAGGCTAGCTTATTACTATTATTATATTATATTAGCTTATTATTATTTTTTTACATAGGCTAGCGTTTCTCAACATAAGGGTTTCAAAATATTTGCATGGGTACTTGTTCGTCAACTAATGACAAGAAAATTAGAATATCTTAGTTTTTATAATGCAATTATATATATATATATATATATATATATATATAAATAAATTGTTAGTAATGTTATTATATTGAATAATACAGTTTTTTTTTTTTTTAAAGGATCATTTACCCAACACAAAGAACATTTATGGGCCTATCCTTAGCATAAAGGTTGGGAAACACTGACAAACACTATGTACACAAATAATTAAAATATTAAAATAATAATACAGTAATTAAATATTTAGTTAGTCAAAACTAATAAATTCACCGTTTAAATAATGATTGAAATGATATTATAAAATTAAAATAATTTACCAAATACGATCAGTTGGTGGTGGAGGCAAATTGACAATAAGCGTCCCAACTAATTGTTTCACATTGATTACAAGAGTAAGTTCTTTTTTAGCCACATTTTCAAACACTTTTCTCACAAATTTAAGTTCAAGAAAACCAGAAGAACAATTTTCCATAAATCTTGAAATACGACTTCCTTGAGGTAGCGGTGGTTCATTTAAAGCTTGTTGTTCAAACAGTCTTTCAGCAATGTTGATATCTTCTCGTGATTGAAATTCATCATTTGATGTTTCACCACTATCTTCTTGGTTAGAATCATAAACTGCACTTCTTCTAAAAAAAAGGTTGAAAAACATTGCAATAAACTTGACTTCCAAACAAACATTTAATTTTATACAATCACCCATTAGTAATAGTTTTTATAGTGAACAAAAATTATTTAATTATGAAGTAAAATAATTCTAAGATATTCTATAAGAAATAAGACTGCATGAGAAAAAATTTGGTTTTCTTTTTTTAAATATTCTGAATATACCATGATAAAGTATTAACAGAAAATTTATATCATCTAAATTTAACATATCCATCAATTTTTAGAATTAAAAAAAAATTATAGATCCCACTTTTCAAAATTTTGAACAAAAATCTTATAAAAGTGCTTCAACTTTTATATCTACAGTTGAATAATAAACGATGAATTATATCTATCAACAAATGAATATCTAATCTTTAATTATTAATGTATATAAATAAATGTAATATGCAAAAATAATATATATAACTTCATAATACATTTCTTCCTTTTGTCGTTGAGCTTCTTCTTTTTTTAATTTCATAAGGTTAAGCTTAGTGTCAACAGATGCTTGAAATGTTCCACTGTAAACAATATCAAGTTCAAACCATATTCCACGATGATCCACCCAGGGTTTTGATACTTTCCGTATCGTTGGAATTTCTCCTTTTCCAAAACATAAACTTCGAATCACTAGCATGTCCATTACTTTAGGTAACTGTATTTTATAAGAATACTTATTAATTTATAATTATTGTTTATTGAAATAGTTTAATTTACCCTTATAGCATTTAATTTCCTTTGAAATTTATCGGCAATCATTTCAAGAACTCTAGGATTTTGTAAATAATCAAAGCATACACGTCCTAGTAACATATTTAACCATAAATACTGTTGCTTATCAGAAATCTCAGGAACTTGAGTCATTATTAATTTCTAAAATTATTTTAACAATAATTAAAATACAATAAAATAATTTTTTACTACCATAAGTAAAAACTAACCTCTTTTTTTTTTTGATTATCAGTTGATACTGGAAAATTAGATAATTCATAAACATTATGAATGTAGGCAAGATAAGCCTGAAGAAATTTATTGTGTTCTTCTATATTTCTTTTTTTCTTATTGACTGGTTCATCAACAACGATGTCAAACGCTGAAGCTAGATTCAAACGGTGAAACCATAATTCTTTTTCTGGGTCATTTCTAGCAAATAAATATATTTTGTCAGAATCAGTTTTCAATACACTATCAACTTCATTTTCCTCAACCATATCAATTAATTTTTCAGCATTTTTTGATGTACTTGCTTCGAAATCAATGTTCTTACGCTCATTTTTTGTATCAGATTGAGTGATCTAAATGATGTTAATAAATCTTTTATAATAAAGATCAATATTTAGCATACGAGTATCTTAAAAAGATTGTTATAACAAAATAATTTCTCACTAATTTAATTTTTAAAGATATTCAAAATATTTTAATGTAGATTTCAATACAACAAAGAAAATAATTTTTTTTATTTAATTTAATTTTCTAAGTTTTAATAAAGAAAAAAACTTACATCAGTTTTTGATTTTTTCTTTTCATTTTGTTTATTTTCTGAATAATGGATTTCATCTTTAAAATCATAATCATCTTTCATCTCCAATACACAATTTTCCAACATTTCCTCATAATATGTTTCTATTGTAAATATAATAACAAAAAATAAATAAATATACACATACACATAAACTTATTTTTATTTTAATTAAATACAGGATGTGGCTCAGCCGACTGACAATTTTACAGGAGTGTAGTGAGATCAACTAAACTAAATGGTTCAGAGTGTTGGGTGGTTGACAGGAAAATAGAACAGAGTATGAGAATTGCGAAAATGAGAATGCTTAGATAGATGAGTGAAGTGATAACAGGAGATGGAGTAAGGAACAAATATGTGAGAGGTAGTATTGGTGTAGTATCTATAGTGGACAAGATGAGAGAAAAAAGATAAAGATGGTTTGAGCATATGATGAGACGAGAGGAAACAAATGCAGTAGGAGTTGTTATGAAAATGAACGTTGAAGGGAAAAGAGGAAGAGGAACACCAAAAATATTATATTCTATAATTGGTCACAATTAAGAATGTTAAGAAGGCTGTTAGTGTATGCATATGAGATGTAGAAAATCAAAACGAGTAAAGGTTTAGGACAAGGGTGGCCAACCCCAAATAGTTGGGAGAAAGGTGAAAGAAAAAAGAAAGAAGCAGTTATTTTTCATAATTAAAACTAAGAAGATAAAAAATTCATACCAGCTTGTAATGATGGTGTGACATAATCTTTACACAACCATTCATCTGTTTCTTGAACAAACCTTTTAGATTTTAATGAACGACGAACACCAATCAATGATTCAGGATTTAACTCTATACAAATAGGATATTTTTTGCTCCATTTCCTAAAAAAAAAAAAAATAATAATTTTTATTAATACTTATTATAATAATGTCTTACCTTTTATTTACTAAGTTTTGAGGTAATAAAGTAATGTTGCAACGTGACAATTTATACATGCATTCCTTAACAAACACCAATTTTGGTTTGGATTCATTATATAAAGACCTTTTAGGAACTTTATAGTAAGGATAAGATATAATAAGTATTGATCCTGTTAATTTAACATAAACAGTAACTGTAAGTGAAAGTCTATAAGTTTCTGGGCGATAATCATAAAGAAATTGATTCATCCATCCCTGTTTAAAATAACAAAAATATTTTATAATTTTTTAAATTCATTTCAATATTTGTTCATGAAAATATATCTAAAATAGTATTGATTATTTTTATAATTACTTTATATAATATTGAATGTGGATTTAAGTCATACAAGTTTTTTAAAGATTGTATTATAGAAGCTTCATTATCTGGGATGTAGTTCGCATTGGGTTGAACATGTTTAATTTTGTAGTCATCAGTTAAAAACATTTCCAACACATGTCTAAATTTAAATGTAAAAATACTACCAAGAACAAGGGTATTCTGAAAAAAATTGATTAAATCAAAATTAACACTTAAATTAATTGGTCAACTCAGGGGCGGATCTAGAGTCAGGGAACTGTGGGTCAAGCCATTTCAAGAGGTCATTTATAAGGGATGAAACTGAATTAGAAATGAATACCTTGTAAAAAAAAACACACAATATGCTCATAAAAGTGTATAAGTATATTTATATTACATTTTAGAATTAGTGATACCACCGATAATGACACATTAACGATTAATAAATATAATCTAATTTTATCAGCGAACAAATGCATCAAATAGGATTTACTTAACTTCCTACTAAAACAATATAATTTAAAATATAAATTATGAATTGAAAAATTTTTAATTTTGAATATACATGGTATTCATTTTTCAAGTAACTCCAATGGGCCAACTTTCCAAGAGTCTAAATCAAGGTCTAAAAAGAGAAAAAAGTTTCCAAGAGGCCAATTTTGTCAACAAATATTAACCGTGGGTCAGCTAACCCCCTGAACCCCCCTAAATCCACCACTGGGTCATCTTATATTGTAAATTTTATATTTTAACAAGCCAACAAATTATAGTTTAAATATTAATAGAAAATCAATATATTTTGGTTTAGAAAAAATATGCAATAATCAATCATTTGAAAATATTATAACATTGCTTAAAACGTTTATAAGATTATTGCAATTAATTCAAATTTATAATACCAAAAGGAACATTTGAATTTTTTTACCATATAATTATAATTATTTTACAAAAAAAAATCAATAATTATTATAATTAAAAATAAATGAAAAGGGAATTTCCATTTTTAACAAACTATAATATTGTTTTTACAAATTTCCACTGCATCGTCTTATTTAAAGTTTTAGCATAAAAAGTATAAATATTTAAATTTGTTTCAAGAAAATAATTTGTACTTACTATATATATCGGAACAAATTTGTAACCTAAATAAACTCCAATAGTTCCGAACAAAATAAATATAGAATATTTTTTAACTGTATCGCTTGTTTTTATAGATTCTGTTTCTGAACAATCATATGGAGATGCATTTGTGGTATTTGATTTTAATTGTAAATTTTCTAAAGCATCTTTAGCTGTTTCTACGTCATCTGTTGGTGAGATTTTTTCAATAATTTTATTACGCCTACGACGAATACCAAACAAATTTCGGTCAATAATACTGTATTGTAATTGTTCTGGTTCTTCTTCAGCTTCATAAATTTCATTAGATATAATAGATACAGAATCATCATCTTGACCAGAATCATCAGTTTTCCTAGCAATAAATAATATTGAATATTACATTTCATCATTACATTATATAAGCATTACTTTGACGTCATGCTTAGATCACCACCGCTCTCACTTCTCCATAATCCTTCTTTAATATCTGATAGAAAACTATCAAGACGTCTAATGGTTGTATCACAAGGAGATGATTCAGCATCTGAACTAGATGACCTTTTTAAGCCAAAAAGACCTAAATATTGTGAATTTCCAAAAGATTGTTCGGGTGTTCTTAATTGTTCTTCGATTGATTCTAATACAAAAAAAAATATTTTTTTCTTGATATCATCAAAAATATATTCTTAAGATTCAATAGAATCTTTTAATATGCTCTTCAATTTTTGAAAATATAGTTAAATTTATTTTGTTTATTTTATTTTGTATCTCTATGCAATAATTTTAATAAATAATACCTGTTGATTGTAATTTTGTAGGAGTTGTACATAATCCTTCCACTTCTTCATCTTCAGCGTTGAAGCGTACCGAAAATGACATTTTTTCTAAAATTAATAATTTGTATTGAAATTGAATAAAAATTAATAGAGCGATATAATTTTACATTTTATAATATGTACTACACGTATAAATAATATTAAATATAAAAACAATATTACAATATAATATGACCTTCTGCAACGAAATAATAGGTATCGGTATCAGGCCAAAATAAACAATAGATACTTACCCTTTCCTACACTTCTTCGAGTTTTTGACAACTCCATAACACACAATAAACGTACAACTACATGAATAACTAAAATAAATAACTTTATCAAATTCAAGTGTTCGATTAAGTTATTGTGAAAAATTTAATCAAATAATAATGGCTAATAAATTACACAACAATCTACACATTAAACACAAATTTTCCCAATACCTTAAGAATTACTTATAAATATTTAAACTTTTATCTTATCAAGGAATCAAATAAAAATAAATATGGCCTATCTATAGACGTACATATGTATTATATGTCTGTGGGCCTATCAATATACATAATCCATAGTTATTTTTTTTATTATCAACACGAGTTATCAGTAAATTTGTAAGACAAGAGACAACACGTTTATTTTGTTTACTATACACATTTTTAGCATATAAACATATTAATATTAATGTATAAATATACAGTATACCTAAGAATCAATTTAATGTTTGAAAAAATGCAGTACCTACTTAGGTATAATGGCTTGAGGATAATAAGAAAATATATTTGTAAACCTAAATATTGTAAATAGAAAGATTTTAGCGATTTGAATTCAGCCTACTATATGTTTTACCTAAAATCGCCCCTTGACTATCCAAAAATTGATCTTAATTTCGTTTTAAAATTTAAAAGTTAAAAGGTCTTATGGAAATAAATTTGAGGATTTCAAATCTCAACTGTCAATTTCAGAGTAATCGGAAGGACAAGTAATAAGTTTAAGATGAAACTAACTGATATAAAATAAAAATTGATGTAATAATGTAAAAATGTTGTATTTTTTTTTAAATAAATATTTCACGAAATTGGCTATTAAATTTAAATCACTTGTATTATAAGAACTAAAGAACTGTGTGTTCTACGAATTAAAATCACAGAGGTAAAATGGTTCCTATAAGTTACAACCCTTATTATTTCGGGCAAATAACTTAAATAAGAATAGTTTTTTTTTTTTTTTTATTCACATAGGTAATTTTTAAAACCATACTTATTATTGTAAATCCAAAGTTCTGAGCACCTGTTATCAATTATATTATCACTATTAGTATATATTTCGACAATTATTATCAGTTAAAAAATAAAAACTTTAATAGTTTATGAATAATCTATTATATTAATATTTGTTAAAATTAATTACACTTTCATTATTTACGTTTTCATTTTAAATCATGAAGATCGACTTAAAGTAAAAAGTTTATATTTATTAATTAATCAAGCCATATCATCTTAATTTTTAATCATGACAAATCTCTATACAACAACGGAGTTGACGGAATTTACTCCTTTGAGTCCTGAACAAGAACAATCATCTGTTGGCTCTTTTTTTGCCAAAGTATTCAGTTTTAAGACAAGCCCAACAGATGCCAATGACAATACTGCTCCACCTGTTGTAAATAATGTAAGTACAAATAAAAAAAAATCCATGTCAGGTAGGTAAATTATACCTATTTAAATAGAATAAATATAAAACAATTATAAATTAAAGTACTTGAAAATAGTTTAATCCAACATACAGAAATTTAAAAAAAATTAGAAATTGTGAAAAATACAGATACTGTTTTGGAACAATTATAATTACTATTTTTTTATTATTGTAATGTTACTTGAATAAAATATGTTAATGAGCATTGATGTACAATTTTATTTCATAGTATAAGTATAATTTATAAAATAGTTTTTATATATTACTATTCATTTTTCAACAATTATTTATTTTATGTAAAGTATATTTAATTTTTATGTGATTAGGATCAAACTGAAAAAGATACTTCACAAGCTCTGGCGGCTATAGATGGAAGAAATTTACCAAATATTTTAAAAAGAGTTGGTAATCTATTACCAATTCGGTCAGGAGTAGGTTAAATTTTATAATATTTAAAAGTATTTTATCTAACAAAAATATACATCATAAAAATGTATGTTTGTGTTTAAAGGATTATCCATCTTATAGAAATACTGATTTAAAACAGTATTGGATGCCCGATTCTGTAAGCAAAGAATGTTATGATTGTTGTGAGAAATTTACAACTTTTCGAAGACGTCACCATTGTAGAGTATGTGGACAAATATTTTGTTCAAAATGTTGTTATGAAGAAATACCTGGAAAAATAATGGGATGCTCTGGTAAGATCATTTGATTTTATTTAATATTTTATGTTATAACACTAGGATTTAAAATAACATTATTCTATAGGAGACCTCAGGGTTTGCACATATTGTTGCA
Organism: Sipha flava; assembly: GCF_003268045.1. NCBI lineage: Eukaryota > Metazoa > Arthropoda > Insecta > Hemiptera > Aphididae > Sipha > Sipha flava. Next base: position 4,612,388 of record NW_020272783.1, on the reverse strand, counting down.
AAGTAGTATTATCTTATTTACAGTCTGCTGCTAAAGATGTAGTATTATCCCCTGATTTAGTATCTCTTAGAAATGAATTACAATTAAAATTAGGCAATCATGAAGCTTTAACCAATTCTAATGTATCCACAAAGTATTTTGAAAATATAATTGAACCGACAAATTCACCAAGTAGAAAGGTTTCTGTAGGATATCAAGAAGAAAATTTTGCATTATCCAGGTAGATTGATATTATATCTAATGTTTCCAATTTATTATTTTTAATTAAAATTTTTTTTTTCGTTAGATCAAGTACATTAAGTAGTTTATCACCAATAGAATCTGTTGATGATCAAAATATTTCTCATAATCTAAATAATTTGTTTGAAGAAATGTCACAAATAAATGGTGGATTACATTTAAAGACACACCGATATCATTTAAGAAGTTACCATTCATGTTTTCTTGGACATAATTTAATAGAATGGTTACTAAATCATGGGAAAGTTACTAGCAGGTAAAATTAACTAATATTTTTGTTTTGTCAAAAATTTCTAATGAATTATGATAAACATACAAATCTAATAATTCCAGAGTTATGTAATATATTAATATTGAGTTGTTATAAAATGGTCAGTGATATTAATGACCCAATATATCCTCTTTAATTAAGTCAGTAAAAATTTAAGCCACTGATTTACCAATATTTTTTTGATACATGTATTTGAATATATATTTGTATTTAGAATGCATGGCACAGCAATCGGACAAGTACTTTTAGATGCTGGATATATAGAAGATGTTATGGAGAATCAAGGAGATTTTGTTGATGGAAATTCATTGTATAGATTTTGCTCAGTGCTTCCCAATCAGTCTAGTAAAAGTATGAAAATTACTTCTACAAAGTCTAAGGTTTATGGTAATTAAAATCAATTTATTAGCATAAACTTATATTTATATTATTATTTTTTTTAAAAACATATTTTTTATAGAAAAACAAAACTCAAATCTCTCTAATGGGAGTTTTAAATTAGATTTAGATCTGCATAATAGTACAGTTCAAATTTCAAAACCAAGTTCTCAAAAATTGAAACAAAATTCAGGTAAAATGATTACATTTTTTTCTAATAAATAATATTATTTAAAATATATAATATAATATTATAATTTTAGTTGTTGAGCCACGACCTATAGATATATTAATAAAACAAATACTTGAACTAATTTTCAACACTTATCAAAGCAATAATTTTGGAACTATGAAAACATGGAGTTCTCCTAAAAAACTAGGAGATGAAAATAATGAAGCATATACTTTCAATAACTTAACGTAAGTAATTATCTTAAAATTATTTGTTTATATTAAAATGTTTATGTTATATTTTTATTAACTTCTATATTTTTGACTTTTATTTTTAGAAAAATATTTGAAGAACATAAATTAAATTTTGTTAAACAAATGTTGGAAAAAAATGAACTCTCTAATAATTGGGTAGACACTTTAATAGCTCTTTCTAATTTAGTAATTTGTGAACTTTCGCCAGATTTATCAACAGATTCAGACAATATGAGTATTTGTCAGTATGTATTATATTTTTATATTATTATTTTTATTTTTATTAAATAACTGAGCTATTTTTGTCTTAATAATTTTTTTTGCTAAAAACTTACCTTACTGGTAAATAAAGGAGGGAGGGAAACAGTAGCTATTTCTTCCCTTGAGATGGTTATCTCCTGTCTGGTGAATGAAACCAGCAGAGGTCAGATTTGAACTGTGAACCCTGTGTGTTTATTTACATCCTACTCAGCCAAGACACCCCTCCTATTAAAAAATCTCATAATTTGCTTAAAAATCAAAATATAAAAAAAAACCTTAGCATCAGACAGATCATATTTTTCTCTTTAAGTTTGATAATAGGTCAGTTTATTTTAATATTAAAGCAATACAACATAAAATTGGTTTTACTGAACAAAGATTTGTTAAGTTGTATAATTGTAAACATGACTATCATGTAATCATGGTAGTACATTAAATAAAAATGCAATAAAATGTAAACTTTTTTTTTTTTATTTAAATCTCAAAAGTAATTTTGTATAAAGCTGTCAAAAAGCTGGGTACAAAATTTGAAATTTCCATTTGTATAAAATAAAATCTATCTTTCATTTATTAAATAATTATTATTGTTTATAGTAACAATGAATTTTATCATACATAACTGATGAATATTTTTTTTCTTTAATTTAAATATTTTTAGTTACATAATATTGATTTTATTTTAGTTATTTACAAATAAAAAAATTAGAAGGAGGTGAACGAAGTGATAGCTGTATTGTAAGTGGTATTGTTTGTTCAAAAAATATTGCTAACAAAGCTATGGCATCAAGAATTTCTGGACCTAAAATTTTACTGCTTCAGTGTTCAATCATTTACCAGCGTGTCGAAGGAAAACTATTATCATTAGAACCTGTTATCATGCAAGTTAGTAAATTAGTAACTATATTGATAATATTGTATTTTAACTTCAACCTTATATATATATAGGAACATGATTACTTTAGAAATATTGTGAACCGTATTGTATCAATGAAACCTGATCTTGTCTTAGTTCAAAAAAGTGTATCTAGAATTGCTCAGGAACTTTTTAATCTAATGGGTGTAACATTAGTATTAAATGTCAAGGCATCTGTATTAGAGCGTATATCTCGGTGCACTGGTGCAGAAATATTAACTTCAGTTGATGCACATATGGGTAAACCAGTATTAGGAACATGCCAACAGTTTTATGTTGAACATTTTGGAAACAAAGCATTAATGTTTTTTGAAGGATGTCCAATGCCAGAACTTGGATGTTCAGTTTTACTTAGAGGCACTACTAAAAACCAGTTAAAGATATTAAAATCTATACTTAAACAATTAATATTAATGATATATAATTGGAAGTTAGAAAAATCATATTTAATGGATCAATTTGCATCACTACCAGTAAAAAATAAGCTTATAAGCGATCCTTTGATTCCCGAACAAAATTTATCAATTTTATCAAATTCTATTAGTATAAACGTTAATGATGAAACAGAATTGTTTGAAGTAAACAATTTACAACTTAAGTCAACTGATATTGAATTAGAAAATAAATTTCAATATTTTTTGAATTCAACAATATTGTCAATATCACCAGTTGTTAATGTAAGTAATATAAATATAAATAATGCATCCAATTTAAAATTTTTATTATATAGTTTTCAGTACCATACTTGGAATCAGACATAGGAAAACACTGTAAGTTGAGAAAATATTTTTCAAAACATATTTATGTATCACAAGTTCTCAACAATATGAAATCGTTTACTGATTACCAACAAGAAAATGGTCAACCAGAGTCAGAAATAAATGTAATTATAAATTCATTAATTTTTTGTACTGAATTTAAAGAATTAAGTTTTCAAATGAAAGGTTATGTTAAAGTTCATACTCTAAAATTTTCAAATTATATAGTGTTATAATAATTAGTATATATATTAAAAACATTTCAGATTAAAAAAATTTTATTTTTATCAAAATCCTACAAGCAAGTTATTTAATATACTCAATTATAACTTGTAACTTATATAACTTATAGTAATTGTTATTGGATTATTCATAAATTAATTACTTTAAAAACATATCAAATTTACTTCTTTAAAAAATTAAAAGATAAATGTTATTTGTTATTTATACTTTTTTTTTATAAAATTTTAACTTTCTAGATGATCAGTTACTAAATAAAAAATAATTAAAATAAATAAATAAATAAATAAATTTAATTAAAGGTATTTTAAATCTAACCCATGGTTTTAATTGTTTTTTTAAGTGAAAAACAAAGACTGTTTCCTTTTATTGTTATAATATAGTTAAATTATTTGTCTCTGTAGTTAAAACCAAAGCATGACTTTGTAACATCTAAACTAACCGATGACATAAATAGTGATGAAGTACAAAGTTTATTAGCTTTGTTTCGAGCTCAAGGTGGTAGAATATTACATAATCAAACAGAAAAATTGTCTACAAAATCTAAAAAAAATAGCTATCCAAAAAAAGAAAAACTTGTTGATATATTTGATCCAGTTAATCATCAAAGATTACCAGTGATGTTCTATAGTTTTTGTCCAGAATCAAATAATGCTCCTTCATTCTGTGTGGAGCCTAGGTAAGAAAAATTAATTAAAAAAAAAAAAAAAAAATTTACCAATTTTTAATTTTAATTTTTTTTTTAGATTAGTATTCATGGAGTTTTATGGAGTTAATGATATTTGTTTGGGTAGATTTTTAGAAAGATACTGTTTTCGTGAAACTTATGAATGCCCATCTGAATCATGTGATAGTCCAATGAATAGACATGAACGACGTTTTATTCATGATAAAAGTTTTGTTAGACTTTTGTTATCTAATATAACTGGTCATTTAATTGAACCTCCATATAACGAAAATTTAATTTATACTTGGTCTTATTGTAAAAAGTGTTTTTGTGTTAGTAGAATTTATTTAATTAAAAAAATAATAATAATAGTAAATTGTCTAAGCAACCGATTATATTTTTATTTAGTTGACACCTGTTGTTCCAGTCTCAGATGATACTTGGTCATATTCTTTTGCTAAATATCTAGAATTAAAGTTTCATTCCCAGGAGAGTTCATGTCGAGCATTAATTGATTGCTGCCATTATTTAAATAGAGACTTTATACAATTTTTTGTTTATAACAAAACAATAGCATCATTTGAGTATGACAAATTATTTTTTCAATTTTAACTAATTTAAATTATTTTAAACTTTATTTTATCTATCATAGAAATATAGATATTAAAATGTGGGAAATACGGTTACCTAGTTTAAAACTGAAAATTATGTATATCAAAGTAAACCAGTATCGTCCTGATACATTAGAAGAGGTGAAACAGTGGACATTAATGGGACATGAAATATTTAATGCAATTTCAACAAAAATTTGTTCTCTATCTACGGAAACTAATGGTATTATAAAATATATTAACAAATCAATTTAATGAAAAATAAAATATGTAATATTTTTAGCTAATTTTCTTCCATTAAAACAACAGTTGCAAAAAGATCAGGGATTATTTAAACAAAGAGTAGATGATATACAACTCCGAATTACTTCTCCAACATTAACTGATAAAGATACAAATTATGGTATTTATTATTTAACTATATTCACTTATACTAATAGTTTAATACTTATTAAGTATTTTATTAGGAACAATGTTGAATACAATATGGAAGTTAGATGATTCAATTGTTTTATTAAAAAAAGCTGTAAGTGAAACTATAATAAATTGGAATGCTAGATTAATTAAAATAGAAACAGCCATTAAAAAAGAAGATAAATCTCAGAAAAAAAGTGAAAGTAAATCAAATACAATATCTGAAGTATTAGAAGAAGTTATGAATTCTGAATGTTATTCAAATCACTATTTTATTGAAGAACATAGTATTACCAGTCATTTAAGCCAGCATTCATTAGTTTCTGATTCAGAAATAGCTGCTGAACATGATTTTGAAAATTTAAATGATTCAGAATCGTATCACAGTGAAAAATGTTATTTAACTGTACCACAGGCTCAAAATGATGTTGGTACAGACAGTGACAGTGATGCAGTTGATGATTGTTAGTATATCACTAAAATATCATAATTATGTAATATAAATATTATATTTTTTTTTAGATGATAATAATGTACATAATGAACACAAATCTCAATTATCTATATCTCAAACTGATAAAAAAAGTGTCAAAACAATTTTGTCACAGTTTTTACCTTCATCCACTCCATCTGCAATTATTCCTGTTCGTATTTACATTACCATTATACAATTGTTCATATTTTTAATTATTTTTATCTTTTTAGAATCCAATTGAAAGTACAGAACATCATGTATTGAATATACACTGTCGTATACCTATATCGATTTATGAAAAAGAACCTAGTTCTATTATTGCATTCACATTAAGTACATCATTTTACCAAAACAAAATATCAAATACAGAATTAATGTAAAATATTAATTATTATTTTATTAGTATTTATACACCAATTAAATAATAAATATAATTATACATAATAATTTAAATATAGATCAACTGTTGAACATGTTGAACAAGAAAATGATCACAAAGAAATAGATGATAAATTAAAGTCTAAACAACATATTGAAGTATACAATATTTTTAATATTATATTTTTTTAGAAAAATTTAAATACTTTTTGTTATTTACTTATAGATAACATTCTCAGATACCACAACTAATTTCTATGTTAAGATATATTTTGCAAAACAATTTGCGAAATTAAGAGAAACATTTTTTGTATCTGGAGAAGAAATGTATGTACGTTCATTATCAAGATGTATTTCATGGTCAGCTAGAGGAGGGAAATCCGGCTCAAATTTTTGTAAGACAAAAGGTAATTTAAAATTAATTGATTCTGGTTTATAATACTCCATATTTTTATATTATGTATTTACCTACAATGAGTCTATAATACAATATTTATTATTAGATGATAGGTTTGTACTCAAGGAAATGTCTCGTTTAGAGATAATGCCTTTTTTGGAGTTTGCGCCACAGTATTTTGCTTACATACATTCACGTCAGACAAATAGAAGACCTACTCTGTTATGTAAAATTGTAGGAGTTTATAAAGTAAGATATCGTAATACCGATAAAGGGTCATCATTCAATTCAAACTTACTAGTGATGGAGAATCTATTTTACAATAAAAATATTTCTCATATATTTGATCTTAAAGGATCAGTAAGAAACAGATTAGTTGATCCAAGCTCACAAGATGGAGAGATTGTATTATTAGATGAGAATCTTATTAAAAGTAAGATTACCTAATTGTTAATAAACTTTTAGTAATGATAAATTATGTTTCTTTTTTAAGTGTCATGTGAATCACCATTATATGTTCACCCTCATTCCAAAATAATTTTAAATCAAGCTATCAATGACGATGCAGAATTTCTTACTACACAGCTTGTCATGGACTATTCGCTATTAGTTGGCTTGGATGAAGACTCAGGCGAATTGGTTTTAGGAATCATTGGTAATTTTTAATAATATTTACTCAAAGAGTTCAGACATACAGATAAAATATAACTATTGTTTTTTATAAGTTACAGTTGTGAATTGATCAATTTTATTTTTATTATAGATTACATCCGTACATTTACATGGGACAAGAAAATAGAAACTATGGTGAAAAAGTCAGGACTCCTTGGTGGTCAAGGTAAATTGCCTACAATTGTTTCACCTGAAGAGTACAAGAATAGATTTGTTGCTGCGATGAATTTGTATTTCTTATCAGTACCCAATAGATGGACTGGCATGGCTAAGGGCTTTGAACATCGTTTTTAATTTAAGTTAACTAGTTTTATTTTAACTTTCTGTGATATTATTGAAGTTTTATAAACAAATTATAATTAAAATAATTTATTTTTATTTTTATGTATTATTTTATACTAATGATAACATAAAAATAAAAGAAATTAATTTACCAATTTATAGCTTCAAAGCAAATAGATATTACTATATAAATTGGTTTTATTTTTAAATATTGATTTTAATATATGTCATATTTAATTTATCAATGATACAATAAAAATAAAAGATATTAATACATAAATTTATAGCTTTAAAGCAAATAGATAATTAGTATATGAATTGGTTTTATCTTTAAGTGTAGATTTTAATAAATGTCATATTCAATTTATTAATGATACAATAATCTATATTTATATTATATTTTCAGTTTTCAATTAAATTATTTATTATATTTATTATTATATAAATATTTATTCAGTATTCAATGTTAAAAAAATAAAAACATTTATAACATTTTATCTTTAATTATTTTAAATGTCAAAAATATTATTAATATTTATCAAGTTTTAGTATTTTAATACAAAAAAAAAAAAAAATATTATGATTTAAATAAAATCATAAATATTTATTAATTTGAACCATTAGTTAAATGTACTAAAAATATATATTACTATATATAATAATAATGTATATTTAATTAATGTTAGAACTTAATTCAGAAAATCATACATACTATATCATAGAGTAATTATACTATATGTAATAGTACTATACTAAATGGAGAATAAGTGTTAGTTATATACCTTGAGTTATTTTTTTTTTAATATGAATCTTACAAGGAAAAACATTTCAGGTGGGGTCTGGTCTTTCAATGCCATGACTAATGATTAGGGCTCGGGTGTTTAAGCACTTATAATTACTGTAATATGTATACATTTATGCGATAAAAAAAATTACCAAATATACACGAAAAAAACAAAATTTGCATTTTAGCTAGAAATAAATACTAAAATATGCAAAATTGATCCATGAATCGAATAACCTATAACCAAGGTGTATTGATAACAATAATAGGAAATAATATTAACTGATAGTGAAATATCTAGTGTTCATGATCATATCAGAGAATATTCTGTGATAATATTATCGTTGTATGCTTTACAAAGTAAATATTTTTTAAGTTAAAAATTAAATTAAATCATCACATTTCAAGAAAGCTCAATGTTATTATCTACTCTGTTTTAATTATTTAATCATTCTTTATAATACCAATTTTGTGATCACGCTAACCAAATATTTGTGAACAAGTAGAGAATACGTATTATAATAAATTTAATCATGAGTAATAAAAAGCTTTTGATTTCACCATGTCCTACTGTACCAGTTGAAGAAGAAATTGAAGAAGATTTGAAAACTATAGATGAAACAGAAACTCCATTGTTGACAGGTGAGTAATTGTATAGCTTACATATTTTAAAAATTGATAAATAATATTAAATTAAATTTATATTAGATGATGCTAAGGTCTTGTTGGAGTCTATTGGGACTGAAGTAGTTAAGACTGAAACACAAGAAACTGCTCAAAAGCTTGTTGATAATGTAGATGAATTAGAACAAACAATTTCAGCATTGGATAAGAAGTATACTGAATTGGTGACTTGTGAGAACGAATTAGAAAAAATTGAAGAAGAAATTGATAAACAAATTAAAGAAATGACTGAGTATGACATTTTACATTTAATGTATTAATATAATCAGTTTGTTAAAAAAAAAAATTAGATAACATAATACTAACTCCCAGCATTTAAAAGACAAACCAATATATTTTTTGTAATCATTTGAACAGTGATAACATGTTTGATTATGGCAGTGACTCTCAACCTTTTTTTGTTCACGGCACACTCATGCACTGGACCACAACTGGCTAAGCCAAATCCAGTAAGGTTTTAATCGTGCAGTGTACACTATACAGTTTACCTACATAGGTATCATAGAGTAATATACTCTATGATAGGTATATATCTGCAGAATTAATTGACATTTAACTGTTTTATCAATCGGTATTTTCAAATATCAGACATTTTTCGCCGCACATCGATTGAGAACCACTGAATTATGGAATTAAAATCAAATTTTTGTTATTATATAAGTAATTTATTACTTATATAAAAACAAAAATTATTATTAAATATAATAATTATATTTAATAATATTTAACAAAAAATATTATTAAATATTTCTAATAATATTAATTTAAATAAAGTATAAAGTATGCAAATAACAGTTTTCACCAGTAATATTCATGAATTAAATGTATATATTTATAACACTTATTAGTATTTTTTGTTTGAGTTTGGAAGCGTTCATATATTTTTTATTTAAAATAAACACATGCAATATTCTATTATAATCATTATTAATACTTCTTTGTAATGAAATAGAAAACCTTGTTATGACAAAAGTGTTTACTGCTTTCTTGAGCCTAAAGACTGTAAGCAACAACTGTAGGACTTTAAGAAAAATAACTTTTTCAAAATCTTTTTGTTCTTTTTATCATATTATTTAAATAAATGATTAAATAAAAGATTTTTGATAACTTATCTTGTATTTAATAAATGTATGAAATCAAGCATATGACTCATTACAATTATTTAAAAATAACTGTTTGTAGTCTAGTTAAATTTCGTTAAATAAACCCAATATATAATTAATAATTATATACACATCTAAAAGTAAATATTATAATATTAAAATGCCTTAAAAATATTTTAAATGCTTTGTATAAATAAAGACATTATTTAATATCAAACTTCTCATGAATACTATACTGGGTACAAAGAAAATATTACAAATATTCCAAAATATTATTTCCTTATAGCAATTAATCTAAGCAGAATTTTAAAATTGAATAAATTTGATTTTTATGATTGATATAAAATATTTTAAATTGTATTAAGAATACATAGATTTAAATTAAATTATTATACACTGTTAAATATTAAAATAATATTATTTAATCCCCAGTCATTATTATTTATTATCAATCAATTTATATGTTTTATCTTAATTTTTCATAATGATATATATTTTATCATGTAAAAATACAGGTTACTGAGTTATTTGGTTTAGTAACATTTGTGGTAAAATAATTTTTTTTTAAATTTTGAGCTGAAAAAATAGTTTTTAAAATGCTAGTTAAAGAATTTTATAAAAAATTTTTAACAGAGAATCTATTGTCAAATACCTGCAAGATTATGACCTACCTTGTGCAAAATAATGTTATAAGTGTAACAGTGAAGTAAAATTGTACCAAAGAAATGACCGAGGAAAAATATAATGGAATAATATTTTTGATGCTTTCATTAGAGATATGAAATTATGCTTTGTGGATAATAATTTATAATTTATTATAATAATAGATTAAAATTTTTTTTATACTTTTAATATTATTACGGTAGACCACGTCCATTTTGGTAGATCATATATTTTTGTGATAGACTGCATATTGGGAGATAGCCGCCTTTTGGCTTAGAAGGGTACTATACTTCTCTTATAACTTCACTGTACATGGAATATTTGATTCTTATAGTATAATTTAAAATATCATTTGTATCATTAACTTAAAATAAAACTGTTATTTATTTTTGAACAATTCTTAGTAATAACTTTAATAATATAGATAATTCTAACAGTGAATTACATAGTTATTCTCAACTCCAATCCAAGTACAGTAATTTTATTTAATTGCTTAATTACTTTTTGTTTCAGCTACATATTTGAAATTCAATCAACTCCTCCTGCAGTAAAATAAACATAAGTAGATTTAATTAAGTGGATCAATTACTTCATTGTTTTATTTTATTAGAAAAATTAAAATATGTTATATACATTACATAACTATGATTAAAATGAGATCATGATAAAAATATAATTATATTTTGTTTTAAAAATGTATACAATAAAAATTAATTATTTAAGTAAAAATGCCAATTTTAACACTTAAATTATACTTTGTTTATATTTTTATGATCTACATAGACATGCCACTTTTTCTTACAGCAGCACTCAATAATGGATTTGGATCTGGTTCTTCGGTGATTACTTCTACTTTTATCCATTCTTTGTTTGAACTAGAAGCTCGTATTGCATCAATCACTGCCTGAACATACAAACTATCCTCAAAAGTCGCTGCAGATGAAACCGGTTCTTTAACCCAACCTCTTTTATCTTCAACTGGTAAAAAGGCCTCTCGTAAAGCACTTATCATTTTTAGTAAACCTTTCATACAAGGTCTGGGCATAATATCTGCAGAAACCACATTTATGGTATCTGATTTTTGCATATCTTCTACATCCAAGTACAGTACTTCATCTTTGTCCTTATATAAGTCTCCACCTTTTACTACTAGATTACCTTCAGTACCACACATGAGTACTTCTTGTATATATGTTCCAGATAAATGATTATTTAATGTAACTGTAACTAAAGACCTGTCAGTCATTTCCATTTGAAAAGTACAAAAATCTGGACTTGTCACTTGCCTAACACCAGTCATGCACTTAAAATCTTTATTAAATGTTTTAACAATACCATGTACTCGAATAGCTTTTTGTTCAGTTAAATATGTAACAAGGTCTATCACATGGCTACCAACTAATGTTAGAACACCACCACCCATAGTTTTATCGCATAACCAATTATAATTATCACCATACAAACGACCCATTTGTACTTTTACATCACATAAAAATACATTTCCAATTCTATTTTCACTGATCTGTTTTTTCATTTGAACAAATGCTGGTAAGAATCTTAAGCTATGATTGACAACTGAGATAAGTGAAGGATAATACTGTGCAGCATGAACCATTTTGATTGCTTCACTCTGACACAAACCAGCTGGTTTATCACACAGAACATGTTTTCCTATGCCTAATGCTTTAACAGCAATTTGTGCATGAAGATTAGGAGAGCAGACTATGAAGATAAGATCGACATCTTTCCTTAAAAGCACATTGTCAATTTTATTAGTCCAATAAGGTATTTGAAGACGTTTTGCAGCTTCTTCAGCTTCATTTATTGTACGACCCCATAATGCTTCTACTTTGAAACCCTTATCACGCAAAAAGGGGACAATTATTTCAATTACTTTGCCTGTTAATAAATAGAACATGTTGGTTAAACAATTTTTATTTATGAATAATTTAAAAGTTATATTTATTTATTTTTACCAAAAAGTTAAAATCTAATTGAATTTTAATAATTTGTTTCTATATAAACATGGATTTTCTACAAAAATTATTACAATATTAATAAAAACAGTTAAGTACAAGTTAAAAATAAATATGACTTGAAAGTATATTATTTTAAAATTTTTTTAACTATAATTCCTAATAAAGGTATGATTATAATGTTTAAATATTGCAAGGAACAACCAAATGTCTTAATCATAATACCTTTTGTCAATAATTAAAAGTATTAATTATTATATTAAATTGTAAAAACTTAATTTATTGGATTAAACATTAAATTATGATAGTTATTATTACTATCAGAAATGAGAAGTATCTATTTAAATTCAAATTTCAAAGGGTTTATCCTGTATATTTAATAAAATAATAAATTTAAATTTATATTATTTAATAAATAACATTAAAATAATTAGATGCAATTCAAAATTACCTGTTCCAAAAACACCAATACCTGGCAACATTATTTTGAAGAGAAGATGATAATACTAAATGTTATATATTTTTAAAGTAAATGAATAATTTAAATTTAAATATTTGAAAGCAAGTGACTTCTAAACTTTTTTAACAAAATCTGCATAACATTTTATTTCAAGGAGATTCTATTTTAATTTATTCATTTTTTTTTTTGTATTGAGTTGTTATCAATTATCATTATAAAACGATAATAATCATAAAACCACAGAATAACCATAGAATAACAACAATTGTCACTAATTTAGATTTTAACGTGATTATTTAGGTTTTTAATAAAATCGTGCTACTTACTAATTTACATTATGGTCAATTGTTGTTTCTTAGTGTTGCAAAATATTACCTTTCAAGAACAATGCTTATGAAAATTACTTAAGTTTTAGTATTAATATGTACATAATTTGTTCAATTGCTCAAATACTTACTTTTGCTCATTTACAATGGAAAAACAACATCGAGAGTTAATCAACAATAATATGTCAGATTTAGTATACTTTACATCTAATGTTGAAGCCATTGTAAATAATTTACTTGAGAAAAATATAATTAATAAATGGATGAAAGATTATGTTTTGGTATGAATTCCTTAAGCTTTTTTGATACACATGTACCTGTTTATCATGTTCAGTATTTTTTCATTTTTAAAGCGACCTAAGGAAACAAAACTTCAAAAACGTAATCTATATAAAGTGATTCAAGGACGTGGACCTAAAGCATTTTCAGCTCTTTGTAGAACATTGGAAGATACCTCTAATATAACAGCTCGCAACATCATATTATCTTCAAAATCAAGGTATATTTCATTATCATTTTTTAACATTTGTTTTTTAAATTTGTTGAATTTAAATCTTATATAATTACATTAAAAGCTTAATAGCTAAATTATGAACTTAATGATGAAATGTTCCTAATTCATCAATTGCTATTATTTGATTATACCTATCAATTATATTTATTGCCTAACGTTTTTACTGCTATTGTTGTTTTTAAATACTATTTGCTTAAATTTATTTGTAATTGTAATGTTTACAGTTTTGTAAAAGCTTATGTAAACTTACATATAAATTAGTTAAGAAAACCGAAATAAAATTTGTAGTATGCTGTTTTTATATTAAATTAGTTCTTGTTAAAGTTATTTGTTTTATGCATTTCAGCATCGAAACTACTGAATATAAGTCAGATGATTTATTAAACAATGAAATAAGTAATATTGATTTAAATAATGTTAAGCCGTATGTCAAGATTCATCCTCAACGTCGACGCATGGATGTAAATGATGAAAATTTACCTATCAGAGTATGGTTTATTTTAATACTTAACAAATATATTTTATTGTATTTTTCAACTAAATATTTATATGTTAGGCCTATCCTATGGGATCAAATCCAAAAGGTTATGCATTAATTCTCAATATAAACAAAATTATAAATAAGGAAGAAAGAACTGGTTCAAATGTAGATGTTGCAAGTTTAATGCAATTATTTAAAGGTCTTGGATATGTTATTGATCTGAAAGTAGATTCAACTGAAAAAGTATAAAACCAGTTACATATGTTAGTTTTTTTTCATTATATTAAATAACATTTTTTTTAAAGGAATTGAAGGAAATTATAAAACAGTTTGTTGAAAACTGCAATAAGGCAAAAATTGATTCTATTGTGGTTTTTATTATGAGTCATGGTGAAGCTGGAAAAGATTCTACCAGATCATCAGATATACTTACTGCAGATGGAGTTAGATTTAATACAGATTGGTTAGTTGAACAATTTGAACCCAACAAATCTAAAAGAAATGTACCAAAATTGTTTTTTGTACAAGCATGCCGGTAAGTCAAAACAAAATTAATTTGAAATTTTTGTTTATAAGATATTTACTAATAATATTTATAGGGGAGGTAATAGTGATCATGGATGGAAATCATTTGATAATGGTAATAATCAATTACAGAATGATAGTACTACCACTACTATTAATTCTTCTATTGGACATATTGTCAACCGACGATATGAAAATGTATTTATAGCTAACGCCACTGTACCTGGTATGTTTTTTTAGAAAAGAAAAACTATAATAACTGTAGGGATTAATCATAATTTATAAATTTATATATTTTTTAATAACTAAGTTTATTGTATATTTTTCATTAAACTCAATATTTTATTTTGTAGGGTATAATGCTAAACGTGATCCTGTAGAGGGATCATGGTTTGTACAAAAATTGTGTGAAGTAATTAGTGAAAATGCTTGGGAATTAGATTTGAACTCAATGATGAAAATGGTTATTTATATTGACTTTTATAATTAAAAAAAAACATGATTATTATTATTATGTGTAACTTATTTTTATTCTTTATTCCAGGTGGACACAGAAGTTAGAAAGCTGAACAGTGTAGAGCATGGATTTCAAACAACTGAGTGGACATATAGAGGCTTCAATAAGAAGTTTTACTTCAATCCGGGTCTGTACGATGATAATTCTGACCAATAAACAAATAAAGACTATTTAAACATACCTACTGATTATTTAAAATTAGAATTTTTTTTATAAATTTATTTAATTTTGTACTTTTTTTAAAATATGTTCTCTCAATATGTTTTTTTCCATATGTGTTCAGTGAATATTCTTATATATTCAATAATTTCAATTGAAATCAAGTTACATAAGAACCTATTTTAAATGTATATGTATTTGTGTTATCAGTAAGGGTCCATAAAAATATATTATTATTATTATATTATAATGAGAATTCTTTATTTAATAACCAAATTACAATTATAATTTTGTTATAACATTATAAATATATCAAAATATATTTACATACAAAAGAAAAAAAAATACAAATTATCAAACTGAATTAATCAGATGCATCAGAACTATTACTACTGCTTTGTTTTTTGTTTTTGTTTTTTTTCTTGGATTTTTTTTCTCGTTTTGAAATCAATTTTTGTTCTTTCATCATAATTTTGTCCATTCTATCCAAACGTCTAAAATATATACATTAATTATTTTGGATAATATTTAAGTATTTTAAAACGTTGACTGCCCATACGGCCGCCAGCGGCCTCACAGTCATTTATTTCTATAATGCTGTACGCATATTTCGGGTAAAATTCATAAAATGTACCGAGTGATATTATTAGAACCAATAAGGCTACAAATATGATTCTGATATCAATTGGTTTATTTTCATTTGAAGATTATTGATAAATTATAATAATAGTACGGCTGCCGGCGTCCTCATGGCACTATTATAATACGTAGTTTTATTAGACGCCATATGGCCGCCAGCGTGCTAATATCAAATTGTCCACTGTTATTAAGTTTTTTTATATTGTAAAAATGAGTTCTCGATCATAACAATTTAAAGTTTGTGACAAGTGTTATGCGGGAACTTTTAGATGACATATATGACGACTTCAGTTCTTTTAGTGAAGTTGAAGACTATATTGATAAAAGAGTTACAACTTTGTGTAAGAAATGTGATGTGTATACGTGTGTGGATTGTTTTATGAAAAATCATAAAAATGAAAATAATTAAGCAAATAACAAACATAATTTAAGTTATAATTGTTTTAAGTTTTAATTAATAAAAAAAAGGATTAATATTTAAATTTTTTAAAAAAAAATAGAAATTTATTTTAAATATATTGTTTGAGAAGGTACGGTCATTTTCTTTTATTTTATTAAATAAGATTTTTAAAGATCTCAATATTTAATTATTAAGTTTTATTAAAAATAAAAATTTATTTTAGAAATTTTAAGTAAAATATATTGTTTAATTTGATGTTCAGTAGGAGTAATAAAAATTATGACTAAAAAACATCGTATATTGGTGTGCAATATACTGATAGAATGGCAATTTCTTCCACTATTTCACATTTTGAATTAAAAAGGTATAATTGCAGTGCCAACATTTTTATTATGATTCCAAAATGTAGGGAATTTACGGCAACCCGCGGCTGTATGGCTTCCTACGAATGATATGGTGCGGCAGCCAGCGGCCTAAAAATTATCAATACGTAATTATTTTTATGCGGCCGTATGGCAGTCAACATGATAAATAAATTATAATTAAGAGTTTAACAATTATTAGTCAAATGTTATACTTGAGTAATTTCATTTTCTTCTTCCTAGACAATGTTTTCACGTACATGAACAGTTCTGTGTCACTGTCTTCTCCATTCTAAAAATAAAATAATAATATGACATTAATCAGAAAATTATAAGGAGAACATAAATAAAAATGATCACTGTATAAAGAATATAGATGTTTTATATTTAATAATTAATGAAAGGAATCTTTAAATACTGAAACTTCTTAAAAAGACCCAATTTTTAAAAAATGGAAGTTTCCTGAATTATTTATATTCCTATCACAACATTCTAAGATATAATCTTCTTTGAGTAAATTAGATAAAATTATATTTTGTAATATTTAAAAGTATTTTAGTCTTGTCATGAGTACTTCAAATTATACATACATATTTAATATTTTTTTGATTTAAAATAATTATTATATAGTAAAATTATCTTACCCCAAAAGATATTTGTTGTTGTGTAGAAGCAGCACTTTTTTTTAATGCCAAACCATCTTCTCGCATTTGTTTTATCAATTCTTGTGTTTTTATATTAGCACTGGTACCATTTGCTGATGACACATCTGTTAAAGCTTCTGATATACTTGCTTGATTGAATAAGGGACATTCTTTGTCTATGAAATATAAACATTTATAAATTTATAAATAAATCAAGGATGAAGAAGAATATATGAGAAAAACATTTTTTTTTTTTAACAAAATACAATTTTAATCATATGAATGCATGAAAATATGTGTACCAGTATTAATATGACCCCATTTATGGCATTTGATACATCGAACATTTCTCACTTGAATACCAAATGGCTGATCTCGAATTTCTTGATCACCTTTGCAATAACTAAAATAAGAATTGTTATACTATGATTGAATTTTCTATTAAATCCAGATATTTTACTCTATTTAATAATTATAAATAAAAAGTTAAGTAAAAAAAAAAATGTATCATATATTTTGAAAATAGCATAGAATATTTTGGTTATTATTTTTCTTATTTTAAAAATTAAAAATAATTTTTAACTAATACAAGTTAAACAATCTCCAAATCACATTATTATTGAAAATAGTAATTAGAAGAATTAACCTAATAAAATTTAACACTAACTCATATTGCAATAATTTTATTTAGATATTAAATCTTTTAAGTACATTTATGCACCATATTATAATATTTCTTACTCTTCTCTAGGCGCGTTAAATTTTCTTTGCCATTCAAATTTATACTCTGGCTCGTTATCTTCACGCTCTCTTTCTTTTTTTGCACCCGGTGGTGGTTCATACATAAAGTTCACACTTAACTTATCTTTACTTTCTTTTGAAAGTAGGGCTCTGGAAAATAAAACAAGTAGCATAATTTTATGTATAAAAATATAAATAACACTAAAAAATATGTACTATACTTATTATTATAGAGATCTTGTTCTTTTTCATATTGAAGACGTAATTCTTCTTGGCGTTTTTTATCTTTAACTGATTTTTGTTCAGCCATCCATACCTATGTAATTAAAATAATAAAAAGTAAAGATTTTAATACTTCGAGAATTAGAACTAAATTATATGATCCTAATCTAAACACATAATAATTTAGCAATAATAGAAATATTTTTTTTACAACCGATGGATTGGACAAAATAAATTCCTGTTCCAACATTTTTTGGTCTTCCAGAAGAATAGCCAAAAATAGTTTAAAAACAAATAACAAAATTATGATATCTGAATAGTTTGATAGTTAGGAGGTATAACAGTTATACAACATTTTAGCAAATTGTATTTAAGTTTTAATTTTTAGGTCTGTATGAAAAATATAGTTTAATATATACATATTTGACCATTTATATAGATTAGTATATTACATAAAACTTAATTTTTATATTTAAGATTGGGTTTTTGGCTGAATTTTACAATAAATTACATTTCAACTGGATAACCATATACTTAGCCATGGAAGCTAGTTATTAGCTACTTTAGTGTTATTATTAATTACATATCTAATGAAAAGGGTGTCCACGGCCAGGATTGGTCTAGCTTTATAGCTTGGCCTGGGCAAAATAATTTTGAACGGCCTCAATGGAACTTTATAAATAGGTATCTAATCAAATTATTGTTTAACTAAAAATAAATTTTCGTAACTCAAAAAACAATTTACAGACAGGTATATTTGAATATTTTTAGATTTAATGTTATACCTTAAATAAATCTAGTTTACACATAATATATCTTATCTATAATATTAATATAATGACCTACCTATTAAGATGAATTTTACAGCATAAAAAATTATTTGATTTTAATATGTTTATACATATTTAATTTTAATTGAGTTAGAACAGTGGTTGGCAACTAACGTCTCTTTTATACAGCCTGCAGTAAATTTCAAAACTAGCAAATGTCATTGAATATCATTTAAACCGGTGGCCTAGTTCAACCCTGTTTGTGGATAAATGCCGCTTTACTACCTACATCATATTATTATATAAAATTATTCAATTTTTAACATTATGTTAGATAAGCGAAAATTGAAAATTAAGATTATAAAAAAAAAATTGTATAGTAATAGCTATAACCAGCTGTTTTGTACTTATTATAAAACAATGTAAGTTAAATATCAGAAGGTGCACTGCCCTACCTGATTTATTCTTAGGGGAAATTTCTCCCTTGCCCCCCAGTTTACGCCTATGAGTTAATTAATTAAGTTTAATTTTTAGATTGAGGATATTTTGAAATTCATGACATCTTATAATTTGATTATTTAAAGCAGTGGTTCTCAACTTTTTTAGATTTATGTCACCTTGAATCACTAAAATAATAAGTAATCTTAACTATATATTTTAGAATTATTTGAGCTAACAATTAATGAGCTATAATACTACATAGCGACTGTAGAATAACTAACTAATAACTGGTTAAAGCAATAAGATAATCAGTAATTTAGCATTGTTGCAGGTTAAAATACTGCATATGTTTATCGGACCTAAAGATTAAATAAAAATAAAGATAACAACTTAAAGGTATGCTAACATGGCAAAAATATGATTTTATTTGAAAAAATGTATTATTTTCTTTTTTTTTTTCTTATTTAATGGACATTTTGTGTCACCCCTAAGCTAAATTCATTCAACTCTTGGGTGACATGTCACCCCAGCTGTGAACCAACAAGTAATAATAAATCTTTGTTTAAAATAAAACACCATAGAGTTTTTTTATAAAGTAATAATAAGTAGATAATTATTAATTATAATTGGAAAAGATTAGGAAAAAACTAGCGCCTAAAAGGATATCAGATGATATTAAGGCCAAATATGAAATATCAGACCCAAATTTGATTAATAACTATTTCAAAATAAATGTTGAAAAATGTAATTTAAGAAACAGGTATGAATATTTGTTGTTTGAGGAGACTGAAATTTCCAAACTCAATCAATCACTTAGACTACATCAAATAGGACAACTATGTATAATTTTTTCTTATAAATAGTTAGCCAGTCAAATGTGTTTACATAGCGAATGAATACAACAAAATCCAAATTGAATTTGTGAAATTATTTGTTATTCATATATTAAGAGAGAAATTCATAAAATGTTTAAGTCTTTTGATGAAAGGTAGCAAGCTTATTGATTGATGACTGAATATAAGACTACTTTAAGATGAAGATAACAGATACTCTTCAATTATAGAAGGAAATAAGAATCTCTTAAAACAAAATTTAATAGGCGTAAAATTGATTATTATTGTTGCCAATGAGCGAGTTCACATGTAGTCAAGCCTGAGGAATTTTAAAAGATACATAAAAAAAATTATAACGTTTTATATAAATAAAATACCAAAAAGCTTTCTAACTCTATTGTGTAATTATAAATAAATTAATATTATACTGAATTAATAATTATGTACAAGTATATTAAATCTATGGTATGAATGAATGATAAAAAATACTTACTCGTTTTAAATTATCTCTTGAAGCTGGATGAAAAAACTTTTTACACATATAATTGTTGAAACCCTTGCCCATTTTGAAAAATTTTGTTGGTGCCTTTATTAAAACAGTTTTATTTTATTTATTATTTAATTAGAATTAGTTGTAACCCCCATTAATAAAAAAAAATAATAATAAAGGCCCATTTGTAAGCAAAAAGCTTTCTGTTGTGATAACAGCTATCTACTCCCAGTGGGAGTCTCCCTCCATAGTAACAGTAATTATTATTATATTCCATTGTACGTTCAAATATTAGTATAACCGTTATACTATAACGGTTTTTTTTGCAGTGTCATTAGTTTGATCCAGTGCATTTTTTAACTAATTAACAAGGCGACACAAATGTTGTCCAGTGATTATACTCTGTCGACAATATTTTGAAAGATTGGGCGAAATAATGCGAAACAAACGTGTAATACTATAATCGTACCATGATATAATAAATTATTATAATAATTATTATATCATGGGTATTACATTGACTATTTTGAGAAAAACATTATTTGTCGTTCAATGAAAATTCTTTATAAAATGCACTGGTTCGATTTTAATCAGAAAAATAATTATTAACAACATAACTTAAAGAAAGTTAACTGAATATATTGTATCAAAATATATGTGAAACTTAATTCGCTTATTATTTCGTCTTATGGCGTATTAACGTTGTTTCTTTTCTTGGTAGGAAATTTTTTTTAAATTATACTATACATTTTAACATGTTTAATGTGTAAATAATTTATCTTATATAAGAAAAAGTTTAATAAAATTAAATTACAATGTTTTTTTCATCAATTCCGTATAGTTAGAAGCGCATTCAAGGAAAGGCAAAAGGGGCATTACCCTGGGTGCCAAAATTGTAGAAGCACATAAACATTTTTTTTGTTTGCCAGTGGCGGTCAAACGGGGGGGGGGGATAGATCCTTTCCATGACCTTTTTTTTAATACTTATATTTCATCCATATTATACATAATATAATATAGGTATTCATCTATTTTCTATTTAAAAAAATAAATATACTGTACTTATTAGTTATTATACAGTCTCTAGGTTGGAATAAAATTAACAGTAAACATAAAACACTAAAATATTAATTGAACAAACTTTTTAGGTTTTTTTCATTTCTTTTATAGTTAAATTATAAGAATATATGAAATTTAAATTTAGTATTTAATGCTTAGCATAATATATTATATTATTATATGAATTGTATAATTATATTATTTCAGAGTCGTCTCAATGGTTTAGCCACTATGGCTGTTCGTCATGGGGTTGTCAATATAACTGCAGACGAAGTACTGGATGAATTAGCAAAAAACCAGAAAAATAGATTTAATAATATAAATATCATTATTATAATATAATTTTCATGTTTAAAAATAAATGTTTTTATACATAGTTTGATCAGCTACATCCCTCCCCCCATTAAAAAAATCATTTGACCGCCACTGTTTCATGCCTAGAGGCTAGTTATATTGTAAAAACAGTACTTGATGCTAAATTACTGAGGCCATTCTGCGTTATATATATAGTCATAATATATTTAAGTTAATGGGCAAAAATAATATTGAACGACCATAAAATTATTTATTTGATAATCTTGATTGATTTTACGTAGAATATAATGGCCTAGTCTGGCTGTTGAACAGTAAACACGATTTAAAATGTAAATTTGTAATCTGTCAGATTGTGACTACGACTAAGTAATTAAATATCAGTTACCTATAACTTAATTTACTATTATTGTTTGTTTTTTTTTTTTTAATGGGTGTGGGTGCCTGTAAAATATTTGTCCTGAGCGACTTATCTAAATGTAGCACTGCGTATAGTGTATGGATCACTCAATAATTAATATTAATTTGTCGCGAGATGTTAAATTTTCATTGATCAGTATTTACTATCTGTTTTAACAATAATGATTGAAACTTTTTCAATTCCTAAAACTTATTTAAGAAACACATTGGATTTTGGGTGATAAAAGTGAGTAGCTCTTTAAGTTTTTTATTATAATTTAATAATTTAATGGATGGTTTTCTCACTTACAAAATAGAGATTGAATTGAAAGAGCTAGGTATATAGGTAGTCTTAATTCATATGACATCTTAAGTAGAATAAAATATAGAACAATGAAAATATGTATGATTAGTAAAATAAAAATAAAATACCTGCAGGTAGATATTTAATTGAAGTTGGATTTAATCTCAAGTTATAGTGTTATTTAGGTTTAAGTTAACAATAGGTAAAAATTAAATCAATCCAATTATAAGGGAATATAAATCTCTATCGTAAACACGTTGCACAGCAAGTAGATTGGCTGATTAATTTTAATTCTATATAATATATTAATATAAACTTATAAGTTGAACATGTGTAATGTGTCTTACCCAATGTATAACTGATTTGGTATAAGTATTTTTAACCATAATTTCTAAAGGAAGTTTGATTAACTTTTTTGAGAGTACCATTTGGTACTTATACATGCAAAAATACGCAATTTGAAAAAACAGCTTAAAAGTTCAGCTATATTTGTACTCAATAATTATGTTTGCAAATACAGTCAAAAATAATTGTTAAATAGTTATTAAATCAAAACATGTTGATGTATAGAAAAGTAGTTTATAAATAGGTGTTAGTAATTAGGCTTTAAAATTCTTTGCGATTCTCAAACATTAGTTAAGTACTTAATATATTTGAAAATAATTGTCATATCCTAAAACAGTGATATAATATACAATAATGCTACAAAACTATATTAATAATAATAATAATAATAATAATAATAATAAAAAAAAAATTGAAGGTAGCAACTAAAAATTAAATATTTTTTCTTCTACTACCTCATGAGTATTAGACAATCTCTTTACTTGAAAATAAAAATAAAGAAAACAATTAGTTAAAAATTAAATAAATATTATTTAGTTTAAAAAAGTTAAACATTAGGATTACTACATGATCTGATCATTTTTCTTCCAACTAATCTTTCATTTTTTCTTTCTTTTCTAGAACGGTACATTTTTAAGTTTTCATACTTTCTCTGTCCAATAGTTTTTTTTGTTGGTGTTTGAGTTTCAACAGAATAGCATAGAAAATTTGAGCTTAATTTCCATAATTCCATTTCATCTTGCTGTTGTTTAATAGCAGCCATTCCTCTGTTAAGCAAAAGATTAAAAACTGTTGAAGCATTTGGCCTATTTGAAGGATTCAAATCAACCATTTTTTTCAACATTTTTTCTAGTCCTGTACTAAAGACTGGACTTTGGGGTAATGAAAATCCACCATCCCTTAAGTGATGCCATTCTGGTCCATTTTTAGGTAAATCTTTTTTAGTTGCTGCTTCATACACAGTCAGTGCAGTTGAAAATACATCAGCTTTCTGTAACTGAGAATAATCATCACGTAATATTTCTTTAGGTAAATAACGGCAATCTCCATCTTCAATGCTCTGAACATTTTCAACACATACTGCATGCCCAAAATCTCCAATCTTATATATAATATCATTATCAATTGTTTCATCATCATCTATATCTTCAGCAAATAGCAATGCACCTTGTGTATGGCATATCAGTATATTAGCTGCTTTTATGTCTAAATGAGCAAGCTTTTTTGAATGAATGTGAGCAAGACCTTTGCATATATGGCATAACAGTCGTCTTAGAGCACTATCACAAAACAAATGATCAGATTCATGAATCATACGTTCTAGAGTACCACCATTACAAAATTCTGTTTGAATATAAATATGGCCTCCCTCATGCCATGCTGTGAAATACGAGACAATATTTGGATGACGTCTTATCACTGAGTGTGCATATACTTCTTTACGAATAAAATACTCTTGGCTTTTATATATTGTCTTCTTGGTTTTTTTAATAGCATATGAAATTCCATCTAATAAATTTGTACACTTGAATACCTCACCAAAAGCACCAGTAGCGATAAAATCATCCATTCTAAACTCTTCATTGAATCGTGAAGTTTGCAATTCATATATACTAACATTGGTTACTTCACCTTCGTTCATAAGATCTCTGATGACTGGATTGATGGAGGTTACAGTCTTATTGTTGGGCGGAGTAGATAGGTTACTACTGCTATTATGACTAGAGTATTCACTACTAAGGGAACTACTATTTTCGTCCATACTCAATTTTTTGCGATTTTTGTTTTTTAATATATTGATGCCTGTTGGTGTAAATGGATTGATGGACAAGCGAAATTTATTAGTATGAATAGATTCGTCACTCAACGGTGACTGCCCTCTTTGTGGTTGCAATTTGTGTAAGACCCTGGGTTGAAGAAATGGTGTAGAAGAATTCACACCGACCTCAGGTGTAATCAACAGAGATCTATTAGGTGGTGATTGTGGACAAGTAGTGGCTATCGTCTCCAGTTCATCCTTGTCAGCTTCAAAACTGAGTCTTCTCATTTTTTGAACGAAAAAAGACTCATCATCGCATTCCACCTTACTATCATTGTTGGGGTCCATATCGTAGACACCTGCCAACAAAATAAATCATATGCACTAAATTTCAAATAAAAATACTGTAATTTAAAGTTAAAACTAAATAAGAGTAAATCAATAATCATAGATTAAATGAATCAACAATAAACGAAACATAAATTCATATTTCATTCTGAAAATAAAAACCGGCGTTAAAAATAAAATATTCAAATAACATACGTGATTTAGGCTCCTACGTGGTCATTATTGATGTCGGTTTATACTTTCGCAGTAAACATAATTATAATTTATAGCTTCGAGTTGCGAGGGAAAATCATTGAAATGTATGATAAGTTATCACCGATGATAAAAGATCTTCCAAAGATATTAGAAACTAAAAAATCAAAATGATAGGGCTCAACGTAATAATATGAAGGATCAACCAAAAATATATTTATTTTCGAAATCAAAAATTCCATTAAACTTTTTTATTTTACTATATAATAACTAGGTGGTTATTTTGTTTATGGTGGCGCCAAACTACAAAAAGATCAGTATGGTAAATATAAAATTTTAATTGTACACACACACTACCATTAGGTAGACATACACGAGCTGATTTTATAACGGATTTGGTCTGACGGACTAAATCCTTAGGTCCTTGAAAGATTTGGTCCGTCGGACTAGATCCTTTAACGTGTCCACTAACGTGAAAATAAAAGTCCGCTATTTTTCGCGGAGCGAATCCACCAGCGGACCATGTCCGCTGGTTAGTGGAGGAAATCCGTTGATTTTTATGCTGAGGACCTAGTCCTTTGGTCTTTCAAGACGTTCTGAAAGATCTACGGATTTATGCGACGGACTACAACAGTTATCAATAAAACAAAAATTTCTTATCAAGGTCCGTGGTCCGCCGGACCTGGTCTTTTAGTCTGTGGCAAAGCGAGAGACTTGAACCGTTGGACTAAATCCGTTGGATTTTAAATCTGCCGGATTGAATCCTTAGAACACCACACACGATAGGACTTTTTAGAGGATTTAATCCGTCAGAGACCAAATCCGTTATAAAATCCGCTCGTGTATGTCTACCTATTACCTCCCCCCCCCGGTACATAACAATGGTCAATGAACTTAGGGAGCAACGAAAAAAAATATTTTGTTATTTTAATTTATAATCAGTGGTGAAGTGGATCGTATAACAACTTCTCTATATTTTGTTTTATAAAAAATACTTACAATACAATTATATAACTCTTTCATGCGCATCAGTTACCATGAATCAAAGAATAAAATAATATATGTACTTAATAAATAGATACACCACTCTATTGTTAATATAATATATATAAAAATAGAATTATTTATTTTTGCTATCGCTAAGTTTTTTCTCTATAGTCTAATCTAAAAGTAAAATATTTTACTTCAATTTTGATACGCATTAATTTAATCTGTATATATAAAAATTTCGTGTCACGATGTATGTTCGCGATAATCTCCGAAACTACTGAACCGATTTTGATGAAATTTTTTACACCGTGTGTAATTTGGTCCAACTTAAAATATAGGATAGTTTTTTTTTCAAATTTTTTAATATTTTAAATATTTTAATTAACTTTTTAATAAATGTGTATAATTGCATGGTGTATTTCGGGTTTTCCCGTGACCGACCGTGACAGTATCTATATAGCTACCTGTAATCTGACCTTTTTTCTATTGCTTGTGTTTTATCGTCGGCGGCGTGTAGATATGAATTGTTCCGAGAATTATATAACTAACCTAACCTATGGTTTTTATCTTAATATTATTTTTTGCATTACAATTATTGTAATAAATATATAGGATAGTTTTTATCTCAATATTATTTTTTGCATTGCAATTGTTGTAATGAAGAAAGTTATTGAATTTTCGAGAAATGTTCAAAGGTATAAAATGCGAAGTTCCGTACGACGTAAATTCAGAAAATATAATGTTGGTTTGTACTTAATTTCAAAATTTAGATACTTTACCTATTACTTTTAAATTTTCTCATACATAATAACACTAATACATGGCCTACGAAAATGCCAAAAAACCAACGAATACGCGGGCAACGCCGTGTCGGGACAGCTAGTAATATATATATCTATATTTTTTGGAAAATATCTACTTTAATAAAAGTAATATTAAATATATATTATAACTTATAATAATATAGTATAACTTAATTTAAGCAAATCATTATATTCAACTCATGTAGATTTAATATATAATATGTATTTTCGTAAGCTAATAATCTTAGATGTTGAAGCTGTATCGTGAATAAAAATAAATAAAAAATGTTGATAATAAAAAAATTGTATTTTTTATTATTTTATTAAAGGGATAAGTCAGTGGTATGGAGTAGGTTGCGATGATGGAAATTTGTCCATCGTCCTTTTGGTCCTCGGATAGGATAATGTATTGTCAGTGGTCCAACGAGCATTAGCGCAACTAGTGGGGGGCCTAGAGGGGGCTTAGTCCCCTGACTGCAATTTAGCCCCACAGTAAAATATTCCATGTTGATTAAACTATAGTCAACATTTTTTTTCCAAATTATAGTTAAAGTGTTATTTGTGATAAAATCATGATATAACATATGTGGATACAATATTTACGATAAATCTATTTTTAGATTAAGACTGTGGGTAATGCGTACCTACCTATGTTCCGTGAAATTGTTGTTATTGGCTAATGGCTATTGCATAATGCATTTATTGAAGGTACGTTTCCCTGGCACCACAATGTTGAAAAATCCATAATTTTTTTTGTGCCATTAATTGTACCATAATTTGTACCAATTTGTACCACTCATTACAAAATTTTTACCAACGAATTTCCCATAGAAAAATCGATTTCTCTCTACGGTGCCAGGGAAACGTTTTCCACGGAAAATTGAATAAGATATTTTACTTTATTATATCGTATTACGTGAGTGTGTGTTTTTTTTTACCAATTGAATAAAATCGTATTAACATCCAAATTTACATACAAAGCGTTATCATTTAGCCCCCGACGACGTTTATCGCATGTTTAAAAAATTCCAATAGTATTGATTAACATTATTTCTACATCTCACAATGGGTACGGTCTTATATTTATTAATTAACGATTAATTTATCTGTGTAAAATGTTACAGAGATGTATTAAGTCGATTATCTGAATCAATACAATAATTTATACATTAATAGATAAAAATAAGTTTAAATAGTTTAATGATTAATAATTGATATCAAAATATGTGGCATAGGTATATTTAACCTTACCAAACTTACCTTACCTAAGTAACATTGTTAAATAACAATAGTGTAGATAACATAGATATTTTATATTAAAATTATGAAATTCCCCATCCTCGCTTATTGTCATATTTTTCTAGGAAATAAACTGGAATAAAAATAAACAAGCAACTTGTATGCCATCGAAATTTACTATTTATTGATAAATTTGACTAATAAAAACTATTTAAACTTATTTTTATCTATTAATGTATAAATTATTGTATTGATTCAGATAATCGACTTAATACATCTCTTTAACATTTTACACAGATAAATTAATCGTTAATTAATAAATATAAGACCGTACCCATTGTGAGATGTAGAAATAATGTTAATCAATACTATTGGAATTTTTTAAACATGCGATAAACGTCGTCGGGGGCTAAATGATAACGCTTTGTATAAGTCATATCATGTTTTAATTTTAAACAGCCGACGTTCATATAATTTATATAAAAATCAGTTTTCTACCAATAATGTTATTAAAAGTCTTTTAACAAACATTTCAACTATAGAAATTCCTTCATACCGTACACGAAGCACAATTATTGCCATAGAATTATCATAGAAAGTAATACCTAGTAGTAACGTCAAATCCTTGATTGATAAATATTCACAAGTTCAATCAAATATATAATTATTAATAACTTAACAAAATATGTGCCTATTTTAGCGTACAATAATATTGTTGGTAATATTTATTATACTGTATTATGTTATATATTTCATAACAGTTAATGATATTTGCGGGTTTTCAACCTACAAAATATTATTTACGATCATATAAATTCTGATTTTGTTGTTCTACGAGTCCGAAATTTGGATGTTAATACGATTTTATTCAATTGGTAAAAAAAACACACACACTCACGTAATACGATATAATAAAGTAAAATATCTTATTCAATTTTCCGTGGAAAACGTTTCCCTGGCACCGTAGAGAGAAATCGATTTTTCTATGGGAAATTCGTTGGTAAAAATTTTGTAATGAGTGGTACAAATTGGTACAAATTATGGTACAATTAATGGCACAAAAAAAATTATGGATTTTTCAACATTGTGGTGCCAGGGAAACGTATCTATTTATTGATTATTCTATGGTATTTTTATCATAACTGACCATTGCTACTAATCGTTGCTGATATGTTAAAAGATAGTTTTAATTGTTTTTGCGTTTTGTACTTATGTTTGGTCATACATTTAGTGATTTAAATTTATTGATTGTATAAAATGGATAAAAAAAAGTTTTTGATGTATTCAATTTTAAAAATAAAATTAATCCTATCCATGAACAAGAATAGGATAATACATCGACTGTCGAATTGCCTGTATTGGTAAAAAAAGTACGGTCTGATGGTATAATTCCAAGGCCAAAAGATTTGAGTGACATTCATACCGGACCATACCGACCATTTTTACAAGTCAGTAATAATAAATTGTTAAACAATTAAAAAAATGTCTTGGTAACCTACTTACCTATTCGTTATTTTAATAGATAGTAAATAATATATAGGTTTTCAAATTTATATGTCATACATATTAAGAGAGATATATCAATTAATATTAATAGTAAAGACATTTTAAACACATTTGCTCTTGCTAATGATAGAAATATATCATTACTATACTAAAATTTTTTTGTACATAATTTAAGCAAAATGCTTTTGATATTGTATTACAATTTCAGGTTTTCGAACCGAAAATTAACTTATTTATGAATTAATTAGATCAAAAGCTAAAAATAATTATTGTATTGATATAGTTAAATTTTAGTTACAAATATTAAATTTGAATTTTGTTCTTTTAGTTTTCTAAAATATTTTATTTTCAATAAAACAATAAATAAGTATCGTATTAATAACATTTATCATACAAAATAATAATGAAGATAAATTAACTTGTGTTGCATGTTTGTTATTATGTTTATATGATATATTTGCCGGGTACCTATAAGATAGATTGTATATTTTTTGAAACTTGCTGATGCCCCTATACTTCTTTTTGTATCCGTGTCTGCACACAGGGTCAGACATTTCTACCGAGAAAATAAAAAAAACGGCCCACCTAGATATACAGGTATAAAAACAAACCTAAAAAAAAACGTATGTTTTCATATAAAATGATTATATATTATTTTGAAAATTTAAACACTTAATATTGTTATAAAAAATTAAAAGACCGTTTATTTATAAATAAAGTTGAATATAGTTTTAATATAATTATAGTTTTAGATAATTTCTAATGCAATCGCATTAAAAAATGCGTCTATGTTTGTCGCCATAATAAGCCTAAACTGATAAACCTAAAAAAAAACTTTCCAACGAGTACTAACGGCCTACTGGGAAACTTCCGGTATCTCGCCAGCCCAGTTCGGCCCTGCCTGCACATGCGCACACTCACACACCTTACAAATGAGCAAGTCTGTTTTCAATCCAAATCGTACCCTTCCCTTTTCGGTCGATTCAATTTTCGACCAAATTTAACATAAGCCCTTTTTGATCAAAACAAAAATGTATGTAATACTATTGATTATAAATATTAGTATTAGTATTTATAATTAATGGTAATATATTTAAAATAATAAAATAATGGTATACAATGTTTGATTATGTTGGAAACCAGTGTTGGCCTGGCCAAGGCAGCTAGGCAGCAATCAATGCCTGGGCCCCCGTCATTTTTTTTATATGTATAGTTAAATGCAACGAAACGTGTTTGGATATAATAATTACGAGGAGCACGTGGTCGTAAAGTATTATAACTTTTAATTTTTAAATCTATTGCTAGAATAAGTAAATCGTACTTCTTATTATCTTAGTCAGGTTTTTTAATTGTGCTGTAGTTCGATAAATCTAAATTACCTATAATTATTATGGATGAATGATCTTGATATTAAATAGTATTGAAGAACAATTAATTCCAAATGAAAATTTATTAAAGGATGTAAATGGTTAGATCCAAAAATATACGAATACATCGAAAAGTTTGAAGAATATGTTATGGGTATTTGGATAACTATAACAAAGTGATCTGATGTTAATAGAGATACTGTATTATATAAGTAGAAACAATTTGCCTCTTATTATTTTAATATTATTCCAAAAAAACATGGCATAATGAACGATAATGATGGTGAAGGTTTTATTATAGATGAAGTAGTGATATCTGATTCAAAAGATGAACTTAATTCGCTAAATTGTAATACCTGTTGGAAATGTATAGCATATGCTTTTAAAATAATTACCTAACTATCTCGTCATTATGGAATGTAATACAATTTGAATTAGGTTTTTAAATACATAATGGTATTGCCATCAACTCAAGTCACTTGTGAAAGAGTATTTTCTAAGCTTAAAGTAATAAAAACAAAATTAAGATCGTCACTCGATCAGCAACATTTAGAATCACTAATGCTTATGACTATAGTTTATTAGTGTTTTGAAATTAATATATGAGTTAAATATTGAATTTTAATTTCCGTTCTGTCATACCTGGACTTTCGCGTACCACCATGTTGTCTTTCACGTACCAATAGTGGTACGCGTACCACAGTTTGAGAACCGCTGGCTTAGACTATAATTTCCTTTTGGGTGAAGCCCCATTCCATCGAAAAGTGCCACGCAGTGGCATTCGAATTTGTGAGCGGAGCCGGCAGGCATAACGAGCGAAGTTCTAAAATTTTTAAAATTATGTGTCATTTTTGTTCCGCCACCCTGATGTTTATATATATTTTACACACAAATTCGTATTCAGAGTATTGTAAAATATAATGTAGTTAAATCTAAATTGGATTCCCGTAGACCGTAGAGAAATCGCATAATATTTGATATTTTACTTATGACTATATATAATATATTATTAAAGGTTTGTTGCAGCAAATTTCGAAAAATATACAACATATTTTATAAGTACTAAGCATATGTGTAATATTAAAATAATAATTAACACGTAACACAAGTTAATTTATCTTCCACTTATTATTATGCATGACAACTTTTATTAATACGATACTTATATTTATTTTTTTATTGAAATAAAATAATTTAAAAAACTAAAAATAAAAAAATTCAAAAATGATTTTTATAATTAAAACTTAATTATATTTATTATAAATGTATAAATATATTTTAAATCAATGTAATAATATATCATAAATAACGAATAATTTTTAAAACATTCTCTCTCGAAAAATGTTGTACCCACAGAGCCGTGTTAAGGGGGGGGGGGTCAAAGGGGGAAATAGCCCCCGGGCGTCGTAGTTTTTTAAAAGTAAGGGAGCGCCCTTATTTGCATTTCATATTCTACCTCTGCCCAGTGGCCCCGTAAAAAAAATTTTGCCCCGTGGCGCTAAAATGTTTGACACGGCTCTCTGTACCCAATAGGTATTGCATTTATAGTATTATTACTTCTAGTATGATTTACAAAAATGTACATAGATTTATAAAATAAATTATACATTAATAGGATATAACATAAAATAATAAATGTATATAAATTATTTATTGTTGTTAAACGAGACATCAGGAGGATGTCTAGGTTTCAACCGATTTCTTGTTAAATGTAAATTCATCATAAACGATAATATCTATAGTAATATTGTAAAAAGTACTTTCAAGAAGGAATAATGTATAACAAGGATGTGCCTAGATGGTGTTTGGGTATTTAAACCCTTCAAAATTTTAACGAAAGAGCAGTATTGATTAATATTTTTACACAATTTAAATTCAATATAATAAAAATTTGTTAGAGTTATATATATATAATCTATTAATAATTTATCTAGTAACTATAAAATTACCTAATTTATTATAATGTGAAAAAAATACATTTGAAATACGTGGTAATAAAAATATTGAACCCCTTCCGAAAAAAGGTCTAAGCACGACCCTGTTGTTTAATATCTAAATCATCCACATATCCAGAAACGGCAATATGTATTTTAATTGATTTAGTTTTAGGTCATTTTTTACTGAGCTTTTTGGTGATTCATATGTACGTTAAATTATATTTATGCATTTTATTCCGGGACACGTGAAATGTACATTCTACAATAACGATGATGTCGGTGTCCGTGAAACGTCGATATCCAAGGGTGGCAGGTTTATTACTAAGCTCAGAACAGGGTCGAGAACAGGCAAAATCACAGAACGTGGTAGATTAAAGTAGGGACACTTTTAGTACATTATGCTATTATACATATACATACCGAGGTTCAGCTAGCGGTTAGCATGAGTAGACTGATTACATTTTATCACGTTTCGCTAGTTAAAACAAATATTTACTTTTGAAATAGAGTTGTTCGAACGTTTTAGAAGTATGGGAAAATTGTATTTGTTCAAAATAAGAATCAATGTATATTTGGTTGAACGTAACTAGTATAAATATAATGAACAACGAATCGGTTAAAAAAAAACAAGACACAGAATGTTAAATCAACTTAGGGTCTAAATTGATCTAGCATTCTGTGTTCTAAATTTTAGGCCAAATAACAAAAATATTGAGACGAAAAATACGATTTATAAAATACCAGCTGAATTTACCCGGCTTTGCACGTGAAAATAAATGTTTATCTTTATGTTAGTTTAATATGAGCAAATAAAAAAAAAAATAATAATAATCATCGTTTCCCTTTTCATTTTAACCCGAGTTTAGGAGTGGCTGCAAGTTTTTTTTGCTGGTATGTTTAAAAAGTGTTTAGCTTTTTGTTTAGCTACCTAGCCGTTGTCTAATTTATAGTTTTAACATAAAACCCAGGCACTATTGTATTTATTTTGTCGCGCTGCACCATGGAATACGGAAAAATAAATGATCAATAAATAATTACTCAACTAACTTACAGAATTGAGATTCAGCCTAAAACCTGATCCGCGAAGTAGGTACTATTACATTAGAAAAAACAATCCGAGATAATCAGATGAGCAGTTTCGACGAACGAGTGCGACAAAAGAATCATTTATATATGTAGTTATATTATAGTACTTAATATTCTGTTAAAAAAAAAAAAAAAAAATGTAAAATAGGAACCAAGTCGATTCAAACAAGCCCGTACACAATCTATACTATAGATATGTATACGAAATGGTGGTGTACAAGTGGGTCATTCGAACGCGTCACGCGATAGAATCGAATCCGGTGAAAAACTACGCGCAACATCGGGTAGCAATCGGGGTGCGGTCGCGGGGGCGGAAGAAGCTTGCTCTCTCGCGAAGGCGGTACACAACGTGTCTCGCGTACACACAATAGTATAATCATTAACAAAAACAATAATAACAGTAGTAGTTGCGGTGGTGGTAGTAGTAGTAGTAGGAGTAGTACTAGTACCGGTGACGGAGTGACGCGTTTATCACAGTTCGATTTGCTGTCACGAGCGTAGCACGTTCGTGTAGAGGATATTATACATATATATCGATTGGCGAACATGCACGGGCCGCCGGTGATCGGGCCGCGGAGCTTTTGCAGCTGGAGCACGCTTGTTTCCCTCCGCTTTCGCTTTTCCGTAACGCGTAACCGCTCTTCCCTTCCGCCCGTCCGCACTTCCGCTGCAACCATCTCTTATCGTTTACCGCCACCGCCGCCGTTGCCGTTAACGTCAACGCCGCGTTCCAAGCGACCGGGGATTGTACGCGCACGTCCGCGTCGTCGTTGTCCATTTCTCGTTATCGTTGTCGTTCGCTCGCACCGTTACGACGGCACAGGTGAAGGGTTACCCTGGCCGCGACGTGCCCATCCACCGCCAGTCACCACCCTTCCCGCACAGGGCAGCAGCAGTAGTCGGTCCGGCGTCGTTATAATTCGTCGTCGACACCGGGCGCGCGCCGCGTGCGCCCGTATTCGTAAACGTTTTTGCCGACCTCGAGCGGCGTACCAAATTGCGCGCGGGACCCTTGTACCGCGGACGCGTTCGCCGTCGCCGGGACGCGCGTGCACGTCTGGACTCCGCCGCGCCGCTCTGCACACGGTAAGTCATCGAAAACGTCAACCGCCGTCGTCCGCGGCGTACGGTACCGCGTGGCACTACGTAGTTTTTTTTTTTTTTTTTTATCGCTCTCGTTTCCGTACGGCCGTGTTGTCGCGAACACTAGGTCCGTGTCGGGGACGATCGGCACACTGTTTCGTTACGATTCCGATTTTGTTACGTTTCGATTCCGTGCACTTACTTACCCACCCGCCCACCCTAATGCTCGTATGTGTAATACGAGTAGCGATACCGTTGTACCGCTATTCCCATCCGTTGTGTTATACATGTGCGTGTACGGATTTACGTATTCTTTTAGATTTCTATCTACTAACTTCTAGAATTAATTCGAGTTCATTACGTTATTTTACGTTTTTTTTTATTTATCACCCTTATTGCCGACCGTCGATTAAGATGTACAGCAGCGACATAAACTATAAAACTGCATCTGGATGCGTTTCAAAAGGACGCATGGGATACTCGAAACGATAGATTGCATTACCATTTTTACGAATACTATCTTAACTTTTCATTTTTTAACTGTACATTTCCAACCAAAATTAATCGTTGCTTTTCACAGTATAATATTTTTCATGTTCGAACCATTTCCTTTGAGTAAATGATCCTATTTAAGATATTTTAAATCGCATTTCAAGAGTTAATCAATAAGTTAATCCCTCACTATATTTTAAATTAAAATATTAATAAGTAAATATCTATGCTCTTTTAATATATTATTATAATTTTTTTCTGTTAACCTTTTTGTAAATCCGTCTATCGTAGATATTCTTTTCATATAAAATGGTAGACAATATTATCGTAACGTATAGTGATACTTGTTGCAGTAGATTTTTTCGTAAAAGTGATTTATAAATTTATAATTATATGTATTAATATTTTAATATATATACAAGGGGTAATTATTTTGTTTATTCCCTTACAAATATATTTTGATTATTAACAACTAAGGAAGACTCTTATGAATAAAAAAATGATTAAAAAGTTGAAATTTAAAGACTTTATAATCTTAGTCATTATAAAGATAAAAAAATCCTGGGATGTTGATCCTCTTATATAATAGGATTAAATAAATTTGTTAGTATATTATTTCTATTTAGTGGTTATATTTAATAATAATTTATATAGTAATATTTTTTGTTCACATACCAATAAACCTTTGATAAATAAAAATTACAATTCAAATTGATTATACGAGTAAACTATAACTTAAAACAACATTCAAGAAACTCAATTAATTGGTTATTATAAGTAACGAATTTTTTTTCAATTGAAATTTGTAAAAGTTTTGTGTTCATATTTACTCTTAATTTGTCACACAACATACTGCAAATTTAAATAATACTAGAGTTATGATTATTATTATTAATGTATATCAATTAACGATCAGTTGATATCTAAAATACCCGAGGTTTACCTTACGAAACTTTCTTTTTTCTTTTTTAAGTCAACAGCCTAAACAAACATTTATAGCGAAGTAAGAAAAAGAACATGTTATAGATACATGTATATATTTATGTACATTGTAGAACGTGTCATTGATCCAAAAATCATATATCATATTAAAAAATCATTAATATTTTTCAATATTTTGTTTAGTCGTATTTTATGTTTATAGAAATTATAGGTATTTGATTTTTATAATATAAAAAATAGTGATTGAAATTCGATACACCAGCTGAAAATATTAACACTGATATTTGTTTAATAAACGTTTAGAAAAAAATTGAATATTCGAGTATATATATTATATACCCAATTTACAAAGTCCCTATCAAAATAAACATAATAATAATATGTGAATTTTAAAAATAAAATGAAAAAAATATTGAAAACTATACAGATTCTGTTCGTTATCATTGTTTATTTCAGCTGACAAAATAAAATAAAGGTAGTTATTAAAATATAACAAATACAAATAAATGTTTCTAAAAATTACGTGTTGAATTTAGAAAATATTTTGTATAAATCTAGTTTTTAAAATATAAAAAACAATATATAGGTTCTTGGAGCATTTGTTCAACTTTAAAATGTGATATGAACTTATTAAGTATGTTAAATTAATTAAAAAATACAATCCATAATCAAAACATAAAATCAATAGATGATACTTCAAACAATAAATAAAATACGCTTCATGAAAATTTATCATACAATAAACATTTTGAATTACAATGAGTAGACATAATCAACTAATTAACTCATTAATTTACTGAAATTGTTTTATAGCCATAAAATATAATACTGTCTTCAAAATTAAATTATTAATAAACTAAACTAAATCTATTTTTTTATGTATACCAATATAGAACAATTATAAAGATGGAGCAACAATATACTGTTACGACAACGTCCACAGCAATAGACGAGACTTTGTTTGAATATAAAGGTGGATTGGCTGACGATTTGAAATTTCTTGCGGCCATTCCAGAAGTTTGTGACGTTACATTTTTAGTTGGAGAAACACGAGAACCGGTGTGCGCAGTCAAAGCAATACTTGCGGCCAGAAGCCGGTTAGTAATAATTCGTTAATATTACTTTTAAGGCTAGTTCAGACTATGCCAGTAATTTAGTCAAGTAGCGAATATTTTAGTAACTAATCATGTATGAACAGATCGATTTAGTCGAGTAGTTTAGTAAAGTAATTTAGTTTAGTCAATCCATTCTATTCTATTTTTTTGGTCGAGTAGTACACCCCTCTTTGCCGACTGATAACTACGTTTTCCTTGCCGTGTCAAGACGCATTTGTCTACAATTTCCTTTTTCATGCTGACTGTTTATAGTCCAGACAAGAATGTCATTTTGAGGTTGGATTTTTGAAAGTAAGATCACAGAATAAATATATATTTATTATATATATATATATATATATTTATTCTGTGGTAAAATATCTCTTATGTACCTTTCGATTTTTTTGCTAAAATGACACTAAGTTTATCTTCTTTGAATCTTTTGTTTTTTTTTCTTTTTCCTCCGTACGATGATATTGATTGTAAATCTACAGGTTCTAATATGTCATCGTAATTTTGTGTGTCATCTCCGTCGTGAACAGTTGAAGTAGAATTATCAATTTCTTGATTATCAAAATTTGATTTAGTTCTAAAAATTTTAAAGTTCAATTTTAATATACAATTTATAAAATAATATATATATTTTCATTACTTTCTTTCGTATTCAAATAAATCCATAAATGACGAAAGTGTGACAATGTCCTATTACATTTTTCAAAAATAGCTGACCTAGTTGTCATTTATTTTTCTTTCATATATGTATCCTTGATGTTTCTTCACAGTTTTGTAGTTTTTATATATATATAAAAAAAAAATGAAATAGTTAATTTTCCATAAATTAAAAAAATTAAAATAATTTCCATTTTATTACTATGATTAAAATCATAGTAATATATGTTAAATAATTACGTTAAATAATATACATTTAGTGATCGAACTAGTAAAAATTTTGTATAAAAACATTTTTAATGATTTAGTGTTAGTATATTTTTACATACCTGTTCTACCAACTTATTCTGAAATGTATTTCTTAATTGTTTCTTTTAGTTTAACATTTTGTGTTTATGGTTAACACTGTCAAAAATCTTTCTATTTTGTTCAACCAATTCAATTAATATTTCATTCTCGGTTGATGAAAACATACATTTTTTTAACATCATTAATACGTAGGGTGTATGGATGCAACATGGGTCCAGACTAGTAGTCTTAAACACTTAACGTTAAACACAAGTAGAAAAACGGCCATATATAAATAAAATTCATGTATCTAGTGACAATGCGTCTGGTTCTGTGTTTAGACGCTACAGGCAAAACTTAACGCTTGTATTTATTTTGTAATTTTGCAAATTATTTCATTGTTAATCAAAAAAATAAAAATATTTATACATTGATACATTATTTTATAAAATAGTCTTGAACCAAGTAT
This sequence comes from Sipha flava, assembly GCF_003268045.1. Taxonomy (NCBI): domain Eukaryota; kingdom Metazoa; phylum Arthropoda; class Insecta; order Hemiptera; family Aphididae; genus Sipha; species Sipha flava. The sequence goes on along the minus strand of NW_020272783.1, from coordinate 4,572,588 downwards.
TGTATTTAATAAATCCATAAGATAGACTAAATTAGACTATTTAAAATGCAATAATATAGTTATTTATAGGAAAAATAAAAAGATTGAATAACCAAAGAAAATATTTCAATAAGGTTATTCATGTATTTGTATATGTATAAACATATAACTACGTGTTACATTTGTTTAAAAATGAACCATCTTTGGTAGAATTCGTTTTTTTTATATTATTATAAAGAATATTGATTATTTATTACCGATGAAAGTAGATAAAAATAGATTTAAACTTAAAATTGATGTTATTGTTTTATTATTCGACTATTTTCATCGAACAGTAATTACGTAATACACTTTTGTATAAGTAAATTTATTATATATTTCAGCTATTATACAGGCAAACTATGAATTATTTTTCTTTTAAATATATAATAAATAATATTAATTTAATATATTATAATATGTGACATTGGAGCTCATTTTTCAATTTTATAAAATTAGTAATAACCGGAATAGTTCATGAATTGCACCAATGTAAGCCTTCATTTAAATATTATTTATTTATTTCTATATAAATTAACGATTAGTTTAATCATTTACTAATTTTTAATTTTTATTTAAATTTATTGTTTTATTATACATTTTCAACTAATATAAAATAACAAATTTTTAATACATTTATAAATAAAGATTCTACAAATAATTTAAATATGATAATATAATAAAAATTGAATACATAAATATTATTTACTAAAGAAAAGTTTCGGTGAAAATATTAGTCCCCAAGATAATGTTTTTTTCCATTACAACAAAGTAATCAAAATCTTTTTTATTAAAAAAGGATGTATTTTCAGTTTTATAATTTCTTGAGTACGTATTTTATGTAGTTTCTGGAAAACAATACGGCGTATTATATAAAATGACTTCTTGAAAGTATAATTTAATAAAGTTTTCAGTTTATAATAAAGCTTTCTGAAATTGTTGAATCATTTCTTTATAAAAAAACAATCATAATACTAATGTATCGCTGGATTTTTTTTTAACAGTAATACACTATAGTTAATTTCAACATTTTATCAAAATACAAATTTGAATGTGAACTCTAATGGCACTTACATTGATCATAGTTTGAGTATATTAGTTTTATTCAGTTATTGCTTTTACCATTTTAACTGCTTACAATATATAAAATATAAATACATATACCCATTAAAAATTATGTATCTAATTTATTTGTGTTTATAATATTTTTTTGTTTAACCCTTTTTTTCTTAAGTACTACAACAATAGTATGAAAAAAACTAAAAAAATTTAATTACCTATAAAAAAAAAAAAAAAAATGAAAAATGACTTATTATGATTGTATATAATAATTTTTTAAATGCTATTTTATACACTAGAGTGTTTTATAAAATGTTATACGACACGAGTGGCAAACAAATACAACACCAACACTCAGTTGGGATTGGCTCATCGAAACGAAGTGGAGGCTTAATTAAGCAGTTATCTAGTGCGGCAAGCGGGAGTCAAAGTCCTCAACAACAAAACAGACTAAGAATGCTATTGAAACGGAGTTCAGAACCATTGTTAATATTTCAACACAATCAACAGCAGTATCAATCACGGGTTTGTGTGAATAATTTAACTCTTGATATATTATTAATTATGATAAATAGTAAACACGTTTAACGTTATTCGAGTAGGCAATTAAAATTATTTTAAGATTATGTCTACAGTTAGTAGTGCGTTCAATAATAACCAACACAGAAATTTACTCGTATAGTAATATCTTGATCCACTACGGTTGTGGGACATTTAAGTACTACTACAATGATTGCAAATTATTACGAGTGTTAAAACAATTTATACATTCTTAATTTAGACACGATTATAACATTTTAAATTAAATTTTCTGAACAAAGAATATATAGATTAACGTAATTGTAAATGTTGAAGACTCAATACAATTATTTCTCTAAATTTGTATGGAACTGGAATTCGTTTTTTAATATTTATTAAGTAATAATATATTAGTTAATTTTAATTTTAATCTTCGGATATTATTTAATAATAATATAATAAGGTATTAAAGTTTAATTATATTCAATTATATTAAAGTATTTGAAGTATTTATCCTCAAAGCTTATTAAATAACGATTAATCTTTTAAAAACGTATTTACATAATTTGTACAATTCACAGTGATGTAATTATAATTTATAATCAATATATTATATTAGGATAATGAGGTAAATCAAAACTTAAAAAATCTATTAATTTCAGATTCTTTAAACTTATTACTCTAAATATCAAACGTATAAGGAAATGTTTACGTGTTTATTTTTTCCAAATTTTCTAATATTCATCATCATAAGAAAAACAATTCAGAGGAATTTATTACTTTTAAATTCTTGAACTACTTTTACGACCTAAATTCTACTACTCTATGTTTGAAATTATTAATTGTACACAACAATGTTATAAAAAGTATTAATTGTAGAACTCAGATCTTTAGTTTTTTTTATCGAAGACTACTTCGTGTAATAATATAAATGTTTGTTGTGATAATCAATACAAAAATATTTTTTGTCTAAATGTATGTATAAAAGGAATATTAATAATATAGGTTTTGGTCGTCCAAATTTGTAATAAAATATGTTGAAATTTGATCTTTAAAAGTAAAAATATTGAATATTTAATTATTTTATTTAACTATAAATTTTTATAGTTAATGTATACTTGTATTTTATGTTGTTTTCGATAAAAACTGAATAACAGCAACAACAAAAATCACCACCAAATAGGAATAGTATTAAAAACAACAGTAAAATGTCGTCTACCGGAACCAACACATCAACATCTTGGTCGAAGTACAAGCGAGGAAGTTCTGCTGGAACAACATCGATAGTAAATAATACTTCGACGAGTGTGACATCTTCGACAGTGATTGTAATTGAAGAATTCGACGCCGATGTTTTTCGACAGTTAGTTGAATATGTACATACAGGATGTGTGACATTACAACCACGAACGTTATTAGGTATGTACACGTCAGAGTATAATAATTGTAGTATTAGTAGTATACATCAGTGGCGTATCCAGGATTTTTAAACGGTAAAGGCTAAAAACTTTTTTGGGCAGGTAAGAAAAGAAAGGTTTTGAGACTTTTTTCATTACCTCTTCCCCTTCACCACTACCAAATTTTAAAATATTTGTAATAACATTTTTTAAAACACAATTAATAATAATAATAAATTAACGGTGATGAGTTGCGGTAGCACATGGTATAAAAACTATAGTGATTAAAAAATGTTAGAAAAGTGTTAGACGAGAGGCACCACAGTGTTCACGATAACCACCAAAAATATAGTAGCAATCACGGTAGAAGTAATACATTTACCAATGACAAATACCCGTTGTTCGTCAACATTTAGTTAGCACCAAATGTTTCAAATATTTAAATACCATATAGTTGTAAACTAGTTTAATACATATATTTTAACATGACCCATAAGGGGGTGGCTATATCCCTCTTAGCCCCCCTTCTGGGATACGCTACTGGTATACATGTAAATATACATCATTTATCGAATATATACATGTATTGCAGTTTACTTGTATTAAAATAAATTTTATCTAGAATCCTAGATAAATATAAATAAGGCTTTATTTGATACTCAGGTTTCGTAGTGGTGAGAATAGATATTATAGATATTATAATACACTTCATAGTTCATGCAAATATTTGAGTGCGTACACAAATGTTTTGAGCCTCAAAAGGTCAGACAGCAAAAATTCTTAGAAGGTTAAACCCCAATCATGTTTATATAAATATAATGTGTTTGGTAGCAAATATATTGTGTAGGAAAAAACTGCAACAATGAAGAAGAAACGGTGAAAATTATAAGGGTTATCCATAGACCCTTATATATTTTTCTGAAGGAGGTTTAAATACGTTTTGGAGTACTAAAGTCTCTCAAGACTCTTATTCTATGTTTAATAGTTAACAAACTTATTCTATTTTCGTCAATGACAAATTTGACCACTCGAAAGCACCAATTTTATAACATTTAATTTTTATCAGAAACCTAACCGTTGATAGTGAACTCCTGATCGAAATCGTGTACAAAATCGCCAACAAAATAAAATACATAGCAAAATCAATACATTTTCACTCAAAATCTAAAATTTTAAACCCTCATTTTCTAGATCTAATATTTATAATTTGCATAAAAATAATTTTAAAACAAAATATTCACGTATTTCCCATACTCTGCTCTGGCCCCTGGGATACTCAAAGAACCGTGTATCATGAATTACTACAATTTAGTAGTAGGTATACTATAGGTGTTGTTAAATAAAAAATATCTCGTGTTAAAGAATTTTTAAATATACATTTTATTTTATTTTATTCAAAGAGTTAAAACTTAACTCTACTTAATAAAATTCACGTTTCATGTCACCGATGTGATTGAAAAAATGTACGCCATATTACAAACGTCATATTAATTCATGCAAAATTAAATGTAAAGGAAAGCAAAATCTAGGAAAACTTTTTAATTTAAATCAACTAACAGCGTTTTGGTACGTAATTGAAGTTTATTCTAATTGGATATATTATTCAAGGTTTAAAATGTTGGTTAGTAAATACGTATGCCATTTTTTAATTTTATTAATAATAATTATTTATTAAAAATAAATCTTTTTAATCTTTTTCTTCTTTTTCTACTTCACTTTTCTCCCAACTATATGGGGTCGACCACCCTTGTCCTAAATCTCCATTCGTCTCGATTTCCTACATCTCCTACGCACAAACGTTAATTATATTTATTAAAAATCAATATAAACTAAACATCTTAGTTATAAAGACAGTTCCTATAAATTCCTTTATATTTTGCATTTTATCCTGATTTTAATTTATTTAAAATAAGAAAGTATTAGCTTTTTAAATTAAAACTTATAATTATCAAAGGGTTTATTAGTAGTAGGTAATACTATTTTAGTGTAAAGTTGTTGCATACAAGAAGGAAATTTGTAATATCGATGTATCGTATATAATGTAAAACTATAGCTACATTTCTCTGTCTAAACTTCTAAGACAACTAAAATAATAACATTAATAAAGCACTTGTTCTTAATATTATTATAGTCTGAGGTAGGCACTTCTTCGTATACATTAATATATACGTATCCTAATATGAATTAAAAAATATTATCTGTTATTAATTTACTTTGTGGTAATATCATTTAAAAAGGTTCCTAAATTGATCCTAAACGAAAATAAAACTATGGATATTTTTTATAAGGAAAAGCAAATATTTTAGATTCTGAGTAAAACGAGGAATGTATTGGTTTTACCATGATGTGTTTATATTTTTTTTATGCGTCTTTGTACAAGATTTTTACCAGAAGGATAACCCCGTTCAACACAATCATAATTAGGATTTTTTGTTGAAGTTTCTGATAGGAAATTATGTATAATTGGTATTTGTTATGGGTAATTTTTTGAATTTCTCAATAATTTTCCAAATAATTGGCAAAACGGGGAAAAAATTACAAAAATCTTCCATCGAGATCATGTTTTAAACTCAGCACTCCAAAGTATCTTACTACGCACTAATACAACATTTGAATTAGATTAATTTAATCTTATAGAGAAAATTGTATACAAGATTTTTTATGAGATTTAATTTGTAGCCAAAAAAAAAAATATATCGGAATGTCTCAAAAAAGTTTTTTAAGCATAAAAATGAAATTTTGACGAAATCTAGTATTTCAACGAATTTCTATAATACAATATTAGTTATAATTAATGATAACAAATATATTATTGTTACTCTATTAATATTAACCATAGTGATTCGAAATATTGACCAAATATTTACATTAGTGCTTTATAAATATTTCGTAGTTATCGAAGTATATTAATAAGATTTTGCTGATGATTTAGCACTTTAAATTGTCGATTCAAAGTTGAGTCTACCTTATAATGAAGTTTGGTTCTACTACTAAATGAACCATCATCAGAAGTATAAACTGATTCAACTGGCACATTTTTTTACTCAAAATCGTTTTTTCTAGAGAAATAGTACATTGGTTTCAAATTTAAAAGACCAGTACAAGAGTATCATTCACTTGGAGTGTCCCCGACCTTGGAATTTTGCTTGTTCTTGTGATATGCTTCTCAAAAGAGATATTTCAAAGCAGCACCTTTAATATTAGTTATAGAAGTAAGATAAATAGAAAAATGCTTCGGTACAAAATCCACTATGTCTCCCTAAGTCCCTCGTACTATCCTTAATATGTATAATGTCTCACTACGTTCAAACATGACAGAGATTGGGAATCTGCGGCTTTTTAGTATATAATTGAGATTTTTTTATTTTTAATTAGAAGTCATATTTACATCTAAAAAAAATAATTGTTTTTCAAAACATTATGGCTTTTCGAACATGATGGTTTCGTAACTTTGGAAAAAAAAATTACTTTTTCCTACAAGAAATTTTCCGACCCTTGGATTAAGAACTAGTGTGGATTCTACACCACTCGCACCACTTGCGCGTAGATAATCAATAATTTAAACCCTTGCTTACTATTACGGTCACGTTTATCATAGAATATTCATAATTACTTAAGTACAAAAGTATACACATAAGCCCATAATGAGCACAACATTGAGTAAACATTCTATTTGAAGACAATCTTAACGAAAAATATCAGTAATATTTTTGTATTGATATCAATAATTTCTAACTAAATTACTAGTAATTAGTCCTTTAATGTTTTCATTTTTCGATTTAAATATTTACTTAAGTATATTTGTGTTTAAGTGTAATACACAAGTGCTTCTTGTCACTTCAGTTTACCGATTTATTTATTATTTGTACGAGTATATTATTATTTTTAAAGCGTTGGCCAATTTGGACAATAGTTTCGTAAAAGTTAACAAATAAAATTATATACTAAGAAAATACGATCTACGCGCTGACCAACAGCCAAGGCGTATTCAGCTCTTATTTATAATTATTGATTGAGCAAATTTAAAAAAAAAAAAATTGTATTTGTATTAGAACCACTCATTAAATATTTCTAACCGCGTTTTTCCGCCGTAATGCATGCTTGTGTATGTTATATACGTCACAGATAAACAACGTTATAAAATGATACGATGTCTATTCATTGGTTTAGCGTTATGTTGTTTTTGTTTTTGTTTTTTTTTTTCCGTTAGGAGTACTAAACGCTGCTGACTGTTACGGGTTGGATGAGTTGCGAGCCGCGTGTACGGGTTTTGCCGACACCGGTGGCGGTATAACCGTGGACACGGCGTGCGCGCTTTTGGCGTCCGCTGAACGTTACATTCACTACAAGTGCACCAAATCGCTGGTGCAAAAAGTACGGGGCTGTTGTATCCATTACGTTTTACTAGCCGCATAAGAAATATAATACAATGACGCATTACTTATCACCACACACAATCTCCTCCTTCCCTGACTGTCCCTCTATACACTACCTATGTATATATTATATACATCGTGTGTGCGAATAGGTACATTGTGTTTCCGTGTGACGTTGCAAATTGCGAATATTCATAATATACCATCTCGAGAGTAATAATGAACTAACCGAAAGACCATTACTGTTTATGTATGTATGTAAGCGATAATTTTTATTTGTGGATGTATTTAAAGTATTATACTCGCTGAAATGAAAAATCGAGTAATCATTTGCTGCTTGTATGAATGGTCATCGGGTATTCATTCCCACGTCCATTTCCCGAACCTACAAGGAACACACTCGGACCGAGTAACTCGACGAATACATTTTTTTTATTTTTAATACAGGTGAATTTGGACACCGAAAACGCTAACAAAATGTTTAGGAAAAAAATTGATTTTATTTATATTTAATACGAAATTAATAAGAAAACAAATTAAGAATATTTTACTTGTAAATAATATAATTTCAAAGCTTTATTGAAATGAAAAAATGGGCGGGAGATTTTTTTAACATGTATATGTTACCGGCAAAAATTTAAATTAAATAATTAATATAAATTCCTTGCCAATAACGACATTTCCGATTAAATTTGACAGTATACTATGTAGACTAGGAAGTAACGTTAATGTCCATTATTCCTGGACAATGATGCATTTAAAATTATTTCCTTAGCGAAGACGAAAATTCCTGGCTGTTTTAAACATAAGATTGATAAAAATGTTAAAACAATTATTTTGTTTGTTGAATGGATTTATTAAATTAATAGAAGTTACCGTTCGCGAGGCTACTGCCTATGAAATAGCGGGATCACAAGGATATACAAGATGAATATGTAATACATAATATAATACTATTAGATATGCTTGTAAAAAAATTAATAGTTTAGGCAATTCAAAGTGTCATGGTACAATATATATTGTGAAAATAAATAATTATGTATAATTTTTCTTATATTCATACATTTTTATAAATTTCTCACCTAATTTTAATATTTTACTAAACAAAATCATCAACATAGTCTATCAGTATCTGATATTAAGGTAATTTCCTAGTCATAGCAGTAAATGTGTTAACAAAATATTTGATTTTTACAACATTGCCTATGTTGTCAATTAATGCCTAAGCATTGACGATATCATCTAATATGTTAGGCATTTATGAAATTGGGCAGGCATTTACGTTATCACCTAATTTACACCATTGACGGTAACATATACATCGAAATAAACTCTCGGGATGCGATATTTGCTATAGTTGATTTTGTCGAGGACGTGTTCGTGTATGTATGTGTGCGGGCGTGTGCTATTTTATTTTTACATTCTTTTAATCGTATTTTATTATTGTTTTTATTTCAGTTTTTTTTTTTTTTTTGTATTTTTGCGTTTGTTTGTGCATAGGTATGCAAGTGTGTAAACGCTCAAATAAACCTTCGGCGCTTTTGCGCAGTGTTTTAGTTTTTTTTGTTGTATGTTTGTATTGCATATTACCTAACTGTTGGCAATTTTTTTTTTCTGTACTGATCGAGTATGTAGGTTTACCATACTATAATGATCACCATGTATAGGTTAAAGGATGTCATTATTATGTTACAATAGGCATAGATTTTGTAAATGACCATAAAGTTATAGCTGTTTAGTAAATCAATACTATAGAAATTAGTGGATGTAACGTGTGTAAACTTTGGTACCACTAAAATAGTCTGACAAGTTTCCCGATTACGTTTTATTTTATTTCTATTAACGAAACACGGGGGTTAACAGAGTTTCGATGAATTTGCAGCTAGTAGGTACAAAGGGATCTTTATTTCCATTAAGCTACTGCGGTGACTTTGGAAATTACTTTTCGGACCACAGACGATGATTTTCACAAGAACACAATATTGTTTTTTGTGCTTACTGTTTAGTTTACTGGATACTAGTTATATGTTTACGAAAATTATTTCCTCTTTTGCAATTTTTAAAACGTAACATTAATTTTCATTCAACACAATCAAAATTTATTAATTATTATACTGAAAATAAAGTTCAATATTTAGCTATAGTGTTTGCATGTATTATAATTACTTAATGCAAACATTTATGCAAATATTTATTTAAACTATATTTGGTAAAATTGTTGAGTTTGAATAATTATTTCTATAATTATTATTAATAATAATTAATTAAATATCTGTAAGAAATAATACATAAAAGAACTGTTCATTTTTTTTATTACCAAAAGCAATCATCCTCAATGAGTTTTACCTGAGCATTATGTAAAATATAATTTTGCATCCGAATTATAATAAAACTCAAAAAGCATGCCAAAAACTAATATTTTAATTATATTTACTCAACATAAATGCTTATAATTGTATACTAATGTAAAGTAAAAAAGGATATTAAAAGTAGTAATTATTTTCATAAACATTTTCAGTTCTATAGTGCTGTTTTTGAGTAGTGATTTAAAATTTTATAACTAAAAATAATTTCATTATTATAGGACTTGGATATTATGTACTTTATTAAAATATATTATTTTATATAGTCTCTAGGTAAAAAACAAAACATATGAAATATCTACATATTTATTTTTATTATAAATTAAAATTTTAAATTTTAAATTAGTTTTAAATAATATTCAATAATGTTACTGAAATCTTTTTTTTATTTTGTTTATAAAACGTTAAAAATAAACATGTATGAAATCCATCAAAAAACTTCAACTATTAAAAATATATAATGAGTTTATGTTAAACCAATAATAAATAAATTATAAGCAATTTTTTTCTCAAGTTAAGACTGATGAGTATTTTAAAATGAAAAATTTAAATTAATATTGATAAATTAAATAGAAAATCTATGTATTGGTAAAGTTAATGATATACTGATGTAATAATTAATATATTTTATCTTTAATAAATAATTAAATATGAGAAAAACAAAATTATTACTTTTAGAAGACGTAATAAGAAATTAATCATTTTATTGTACATATATTTTTGGCATGAAATGCATTTACAAAATAATTCCAGTCCTTGAAATTATTTATTACACAAATTAATTAACTCAATTTATTTACCAGTATTCGATTATTCTTGTAGATAAATTTATAAAAAAATATAAAATATTCGTACTTTGAACTTAATAAATGTAAATACGAAAAACTGATGAAATTTAAATTTTATAAATTATAGTATGTTGATGTTTATGTTTGATAATTTATGTATTTATCTATGTAAATGTCTTTATTGAAATGTGTACAATTGTTTTATAAAAATAAAAATTAATTTTGTAATAAGACGCTGTGTTGGCGGTTTTTTTTATGTTGTTTTGTGTTGATTTAGCAGAAATGTTTGGATGGTTTTTATTTTGTACCTGTAAATATAATAACAATATTTACACTTTACTGTGTGAGTAACTAAACGTATATAAATATTAACAAAATAAATGATATAATTGGGTCATATGAATGCAAATCCCAAAGGTGCTCGAGTTCGTAGATGAGAATGGTGGACGCGTGCTTACCCTTGGATCGTTTACTTTACTGCCGCAACATGTTGTCCGACTTATACTATCACGGGACGAGTTACGAGCAGATGAACTGACGAAATTCCAGGTGATTATATACATGTAGTATATATATACTTTAGATATTATAATATGTTTTAAATGGCCGTAAAACTATTCATCACCTTCTTGTCTTGTATTTTATAAGCAATTATATTGATTACAATCAATAATGTCTATACGGTGAATAATAATAATGTATAATTCGAAGAGGGTATACGTATTAATGTATATTACAAAACAAGAATAACAAATACGAATAAAACTTTTATATTAGTACATACGTAAAATGTATGCTAATATTATTAGCATTATTGAAGTGGAATTTTACTGGAATGCATGTGCAATGCATTAGAGTTTTACTTGAAAGTCTATCTTTTGGTCATGCCGCTGTTTACATTGTTCTCCGTGTGCGTGTACGCAGGCTGCGCTGATGTGGGCGAAAAAATGTGCTGCTGATGCTGCCGATAATAATAATCCCGATTCCGAAGAAGCAGACTGGCGTTCGTTATTCCGGGAACATTTCGCGCCCATCATCCAGTACCACAAGATTGCAGCCAGGGTGATTTTGGACGAAATCATGCCGTTGGGTGTGGTTCCCGACAGGGACCTTTTGTCGGCACTTGCCTATCAGGTATTCGTATCGGTTGTTCATTCAGTACTGCTTATACATTTTTATTGATCACACAACAGGCATTAGGGCAATTCGACAACTTTAAAATAGTATAGGTACAACGATATTCACAGCAGTATATTTATAAATACGTATAATAAGTGTATTTATATCTAGAATATCATGAATATCTGTGCATTTTTTATGTGAAACAGTCATATCGAGGTCTATAATCGTATTGAGAAATAAAAAAAATAATTACCTTGAAGTAAAAAATGAAGTACCAACTGAAATTGATTTCTATCTTTTACATCGCATTTGGTAATGATCGGAGCAATCTTTTTAGTTGAATCGTGTATACAGATAAAAGAAAAGAAAAAACGATCATCATGTAACACATTCCTTATTTCATTTAGAACTTAAAATCAATTAGCTAAATGTTATTATTACTTTATAATTAATAGAACAAAATAACAAAATAAATAATATAGAATAACGAATATTATGATGTATTTTAATAGGATGAACTTAAAATATCAAGTTTTGAAATATTCAGATATTCATTATTTTTTAACGTACAATAGAAAATTATTGTCGTTATAGTGGTAATTCTAAGAAGAACTAATTAAGTTCACATTGTTAAAAGAAAATACATTTATCATTTAACATTTTACGTTTAAATAACTCTCATTTTTAATATTTCCAAGTTGACTTTTTCGGTTTTCTTCGTCTCATAACTTATTTCGTTGTAATTTCAAATTTCGTTGACGATTTTTCTCCGGGTCGACTACGGACAATATTCCCATTTTTTAACATTATAGAAATGAAAATGATTCTCTTACAATAATAGTTATACGAAATGTATTGTTATACGAAATTCGTATCGCCTAATAATTTTGTACGATTTAAAATCTTTAACTTCTATTGGACAAAAAAATAAAAGTTTTGTACTTGAAGTTACGGCAATTCGTCAAATGTTTCACCAGAATCGTTTCTTTTGAATTTAAACGTATAACGATCTGCTAAAGACATTATTCGTATAACGCGATCAGTCCGTGTATAAAAACACCAAAACATCTGTTTGAACAGGCTGATCCGAACAGCGTGCGGTTGGAGTCCATAAGCGGGACTGCGGACCGAGATCAGTTGCGGTGCGGTAGACGTCGCACGCGTTCCATGTCGGTACAAAGCGGCGGTGCCGGTGGCGCTGGCGACGACGACGAGTCAGGTTACCATCAGGTAAACGTGGCCGCGGGCCCGTCGATCGCATCGGTGGCCGGCGTCGGGCAAACTGCACCGGCCACGCCGACGTTGAGCAGCGGTGGCAGCGGCGGTAGCGTGGACACGGCGGGACAGCAGCAGCGGCCACCGCCGCCGCGGCGCAGGCGACGTACGTCATCGATTGCGCACCAACAACACGGGTCGCGGCCGCAGCAAAAACATCACCATCATCACCGTTATTATCCGCTCAACCGGTCTTCGGACTCCACCAACAGCCACAGCTGTTACACGAGCGACGACGATTCGGCGGACGATTTGACGTCCTCCTAAATGGCAGGATCACATATATACACATATAAATCTAAGGATTACGCAACATCATCCCATTTTCGTAACGATACTTTTATGCAGACAGTTCAACGAGAAATTATGACTGCGACGCTCATCCTATTGCGAACGTCTATCGAAAGGCCCGGACAAGTGGTTGGGCGATGGGGCAGGACGATTTTTTTTTTTTTTTATGCGCAGTCCTACTCTCTCGTTGAACCAGCTATAGGCGAGTACTAGTCGGACACGACACAAGACAGTAACGCATACTCCTGCTCCGTATATCCTTTCTGCTCCGTATACTCCTCATCGTGCTCCCCCGCGTATTGTTTCATGATAACACAGACCAGACTGGTTCCCGGTATATATTATATACGTATTCGATTTTATTAGGCATGCGACATCGTAACGACCGATTTTTTTTTGTGAATATATGATGATCATGAAGTATGCGTTTCGACGGTTGACCGGTCAAACAAATTTCCATTTTTTTTTCATACTTTGAAAAAATGTTTATTTTATACATTAACTTCGTTTTATGCAGTGTATGCAATTATAGTATAAATGGTTGGTAATCTTTACGCAATCGCTGTTCATCGTCCTTGCTAAAAATAATCCTACTTTCCTATTTATATATAATATTAATTTAGGACTCGGATCTAATTGCACTAAAATCTAATAGGAACCAATTGCTGTAAACCTGGTTACCAAGTAAATTGATATAAGTTTCATTAAATAATTAAAAATATTGCGATAAATTGTTATTTTGTGGGAGTATTTAAATTTACTGTGGTACTTACTTTACAACGGTAAAACCACAAATGATCCATTGCGTCATTTTGGCTTTTTTTTTGGAACATTAATTATTATAGTCATTACTTATTACTTGGTTAATGAGTTATTTATTCGAAATATAATATTTAAATAAAATTGACGAATGACTTTTACAAATTAATAATTTCAAACGATTACGACAGGTATTTTTATTTTCTATTTGTTCTCTTAAAAAAAACGTAATAAACAATTTAAATAACCTATTTAGTAAGACGTAAATACTTGTTGGATAAATATTATTTATGGCCTCGTATTATTATTTAACCGTATACACCGTAAAGACACTACGAATAGGGATATTTTAACGTCACCTTCTAAATTACAGACATACATCGAGTGCCGTGTTTTGGCCGGAGTCTTACAGCCGTGCATCTTCTATCGACGCGAAGCGTTATTCAAGAGGCGCACTGGTACAGACCTAAAGTTTCCATTGGGTCTAAGTCGTAAAAGGGACCACAGTATCGAACCTGAGCCCGTACCCTTGTAGAGCATGGACACGAGAACCGTGTCGGATCCCGTGGTTTTGTTTACTATTCCGACTCATAGACACCACATTGCAGCCGAAGTAGGCACCTTAATCTCGGAGAGGAGGATCATTGTTTCCGGAGTGACAAGCCGGTTCGGCGTACAATAGGGCTCCACCCTTCCTTGATGTCAACTAGGTTACATTGGTGCGTCAACCCGGGTCCTTCCCATTGTTTTGGCCACCCGAGCTGGCTAGTGGTGGTCCGTGTATTACAGCCATACGTATATTTATCTGTAATGAATTGATCGATACTATTACTGAGATTAATCAACTATCCTAGTGTATCAACTGTTATACCAGTGGCGTATTTGAGGGGTCAGGGAGATGAGAGCGATCGTCCCTAGCATAAATTGATATGTTTGTTTAAGGGTTTGCTATATATTTACTAAGATAAAATTACAAAACTTATAAAGAAACATAGCATTTTTGATTTAGCAAGATATTCTTTTGTGGAACATTATTTTAAATAAACATTGTTTTTTAGTACCAAATGTATGCTGTTTGGTAATTTCATGTGTCTAAGATCTTAACATTTTTAGGAATTTTTAAAAATAATATGTAAATTTAAAAAAATAATTACTTCAATTTGGTTAAATATTGTTTTAACTCCCAGGGCACATTTAGGATTTTTTTTTAGAGGGGATAAAAGGAATATAGTCCCCCTCTTTTCGAGTGAGTTTTTATTTACCCCTATCCTCCATCATAGACTCAAGCCAGATATGCTACTGCGTTATAAGGATAAATAATGGTCAATTTAGTGGTTCTGCGTGTATACCTAATACAAATAAACAAATAGCCACTAAAACAAATTGTAACCGAATAAATAGGTTTTTATTTTTTATGCGAAAATTCAATATTTTTCAACCGACATAAACGATAAGACTTAATTATAATAATTAATTATAAATTGGATTGGATATTAAAAAATACTCAAAGTTGCGAATTTAATTAAATTAATTACATTAATTGTGTACACCATACTTCAATGTAATTATTCATCACTATGGCTTTGCGTATAAATAATGCATAGTTCATGAGTATCAAATTATATTATTCATTAGAAAAGGGGTGCAATTAGTGAATGTTAATGTAAAACATCCGAGTCTTAGTTATTATGTGCTAAGAATATCATAGAACATAATATTACATATTATATATTTGTATACTTAGGTTTTAGTTTAGTGATCATAAAAAATTTAAAATAAGATTATCGAAGTATAGTATTTATTGCGTACATAGGCACTAATTTTTTTAAATTATTATTGGATAATATGTGTGTATATGATTGTGCTAATTATTATGTACCTATCTTATATTATATAATTAATAATTATATAATTTGTACCAATTTTGTGTATTAGTTTTAAAGATAAAAAGTCGGAAATATAGATATTTGAAAAAATCGTATTAAAACCTTATCACTGCATGCGAACTTTTGGTGCTTAAGTATGTATTTAAAATACGGAACTACGGTGCATCCCAAGAAGTACATGGTGGCCGATATATGGAGATTACGTGTTTGGGTTTTTATTTCAATTGAAATGTCGTTCGGGAAACGCACGATAAGTGGAAATACTGAGGTCTCTGGTGTATCTGGACGAACTTACCATCAAATATGCAAGAACCTGCACCAGTGACGCCGACCTCTACATTCAGAATGGGTAGATGCCGCCTTATTGCACTAAATTTTAGTGGTAAGATTAGCGAGTCACCTGATGTGAATTTGATGAATTATGAACAAACACAGTAGACCATATTTTTAGTAATTTTTCATTGTTTGGCATTTCAATAAATTGGTCTACCCGAGGAACATAAAGGGAAAATTAAATTCTTTATAAACAAGTTTTATTTACTGAACTCTACTTACTCATCTATCAAAATTACCGATTTTTCAATAATAAAACATTAAAAAACAAATTAATAAAAGTAATTAAAACTCGGTTATCAATTTGAATTTTATATTAATTAAAAATATTGTGTAACAGTATACTGAAATGGGGAAAGGAATTGCGAGTGTATTGAGCGGCTTTTTAATGAGTAGTTGAAGACACTTGTTTTCAATTTTACAATTTAGAAAAAAAGGGGCGGAAAAATGCTGTTGCCCTTGGACAGCAAAATTTCAAATATGGCCCTGTAAATATGTTTTTATTATTACTGTGTCAATAAAAAACAAATCAAACAACACAAAGAATGATATATTTATAAAATAAATCTTACACAAAAAAAGTAATTAAAGGTAAAGTTATGTTCTACCTTACTTATGTTTATGTAATAGATAGAAGTTTTTTATGATAAATAAATTATGAATAAATGTTAACGTTAACTTCTCTTACACATTTTATACAAAAGTTATAAGTAATTTTAAAGAATTTAAATATTTTTGTGGCTATTTATAATACTACAAGTTAAACAGTTTGAGGTCCAGAAAACAAATTATAAATAGCTTGTAAGTATATTTATCTTTGAACTCAAAACACAATTTTCTCAATACAATTTAATAAATTGATAAAAAGGATAACATTTATTATAAGAAAATATATTTTATATTTTCTAAAAATGGATCAAATAGAACAACATGAAATTTAAAAATTGTAGGCAATCTAAGTTTTTCCATCCCTCTACAGGTCCACTTCTATTACTGACCTCCTGAACTATATGGATATAGGGTAGTAAAACATTGAATTGAATTATATCTAAAAAATTATTAATATCATAAATATTATAATTATTATATTATATATAATTATAATAAATTGTAATGATGTGTACAATCAAATTCTGAAGCATTTGGGAATCAATAACTAAGCTCCAGTTTGCAAAAATTAAAAATTAACTTAATATGCATTGTTACACAGTGTATTAAATCAATTTTTTTTTTCAATTCAAAAAACATTTTATTATAATACATTGTTAATATTATTCAATAGCATGGTTAATTTTCAATAAAAATTAAATTAATTTTAATATTTTAAGATAAACCATAAATATACATACAAATTCAGACTAGATATACACAATAATATAACAGTTAAAATAGTATTTACAAAGCTATCCTCAGTCTATAAGTACAAAGTATACACTCCACTCAAAAAGGAAATAAACTAAGAGGCATCTAGTTTTCTTTCTGATAGGAATAAACAATAAACAGCCTAAATCTATGCAAAAAAAATTATCAAGATCAGTTGATTTGTTCATAAATTAACTTTAGCATTGCTACTGCATAATAATGATCAGTAAAATGAGAAAATAGGAGTCTGTGCTTCAATGACCGTTATTCAATAAGTCAGAATCCAATAAATTCTTTTTACAACAGAGTATTGAATAAGTTATTTTTAGTTCAAATATGATACAATAATTAAAAAATCATATATTAAATTAAAGTTTTACAAAAAAAAAGAAATAAAAAAGATTTTAATTCTTAATAATAATTAATCATCATAACATTCATGTGCATTTTGTACTTTGGCCACACTATTTTCAACTCTACTCAATGACACACTAATTCTTCTAAGTGTTTCTTCATCATTAACAAAGTTTATATTGCCAATAATTCTTTTTAATTTTATTAAAATATTTGCTTTTAAATCTTTAACATCTAAATCTTCTTTTTTTATTTGATCATCTATATCGTTTTGGATCCGTTTGTTAAAAATTCCCAACATATGCACATGTTCACATATATTTATTTCTCCTTTACTACACGAACATTCATAGATATGGGCACAAATATCATAACACGCACTACATTTTACTGAACAATCAATAATTTTACAAAACTTCCGGGAAACAGTTACAAAATTATTACTTGTACCATCTTCTAATCTTATTCTCCACATATCACTTGTTACAGGGAAAATATGAGTAGAGTTATAACACAAAGCATTTTTATGACTATTTGATATAGAAATATTGGTTTCTTCAATTTTAGTTTTTCTAATTTTTTGAATATCTAAAAGCGCTGTGAAAAAAATATGCATATTTTTTGATAAATTAGGAGTAAAATGTTTTTTATTTTCACACAGTACAATCATCTGATTATATACTGTGTTAATATCTATCATATCATTTAAATTAAGAGATTCTTTTAAATAACAGAATGCCCACATATCTGCTCTACTAGCAAACATATGATCAAAAAATATTCCAAATGATTTTGTTTTATTATTCATTTTGAGATTATTATTTGTGTAGTTTATAATTTCTTCTTTAACAGATTTCTCAGGTGCATTAAAAAATGAGCATATCTTGTCATAAATTTTATGTTGTAAATCTTGATCTTCAATTTCAATCTGAAGCTTTTCTATTATCTGATTATCAATATATCTTTGGTTGATTACATGTTTGACAGGTGACATAATTGAACACCAATCTTCATATAAATCATAATTGTCATCAGTAATTAATGCTTTGGCATAAATAGTGCCCATTTTATTAAAAACTGCATTTAAAAAAAAAGATTGATATATTTTACTGTCATTGCACATCATGAAACATACTGGCAACATAACATTGAATTCATCACATACATATAAAACAGTTAAGTATAATCTGGCGCGAACCATGCTCATTTCAGTGACCATAAATATTCCATCAGTCCCAAATTTATTAATCCAATGTTGTTGATTTCGAGTCATAAATATTAACATAAGATCATTAGGTTCAAAATTTTCATAAGCTACATTATTTGGTTTATAAAATATAATAGGATTATCAGGAGTACGCTGTAGCTTTAGAATCCATCTATCTGTACTGAGATCATTAATTGTTCTTTGTTTGATAAATTCTGGATGTCTTATTCCTAATTTACGCTCAATATTTTTAATATCTTTTCTATTTAACATGTGCATACGTCCTAGTGAATCTGATGCTTTGGCACGGGCAGCATTGATAACAAAATCTGGATGATCACCTTGTTGAATGAGTTCAGTAATTTCATCTCGTTCACGCTTCGTCATCCTCATGTGTTCAGACGATATGTCATGACCATAATGTGTAGCACATAGTAATATTTCAATAGATCCATCAGTGTTTTGGACTTCTTTCATAGATGCTGTACATAAACCTTTTACTTTAATAGGAGTACTTCGTTTTCTCACTCCTTTGGATTTACTAGTAAAATAAGTGGACCGATTGCAATAATAATAAGAAAGTTTTTTACCATCATGAAGTGTTTTACAACCAGTAACACGAACATAACGACTGTTATTTTTTTGTTCAAAGTCTTCTTTCCATGTTAAAAACTCTAAAAATAAATAAATTGTAAATATATTAACTTAAATCTAAATAGAAGAAGTTAATTATATTTGAAATATAATACCATCTTCAGAAATGAAATTCAAATAGCGTATATCAAAATCAATTTGATGATCAAATTTTAAATGACTAATAAAAAGTTGTTTATTGTAAAACTTGCATCGGCATCCTTTTTCCATGCACTGTAAATCAGTACATTTTCTAGGCCTTTTAGAGATAAAACCTGGTAAACCTTTATTGCCACTGTGCATAGAGTCAAAATGGTTTTTCAAACTTGTTTTATTGCGAAACATGAATCCACAAAGAGCACATTCTACAGTAGGATACCTTAAAACATAAAATTAAAAATTAAAAACATTAAAATAATTATGTGAATTTATATAGGATAGTTGGTTAAAATCTAATGTTCGACCACTTTTTTAAAAAGAGCTCACTTCGTACATATTTTCAAAATGTTTCATTACTTATTAATAAGATTTATTTGTAAATACATGTCTCAATTACTAAATAGGTATTGACAATTGACAATGAGCACTGATCCATTTATAGGTTACAACCAATCTTTGAAATTACTATTTTCAAAAACCAAAGTATTTCAAACCTATTTAATTTCCTTGAAATAATTTGCACGGTAGGTAATACAATATCAAAATATAATAACTTATAAATAGAACTAGAATGAAGCAAAAAATACAGAAGTAAAATATCTTACAGTAAAATATGTTATGAACTGACACTACTAATCAACCATAAGATAAACAGTCATTACTTTGACATTTTGTAAGATAAATAAAATAAGAATTCATTATTGAGCCCTGTAAAAGCTACAATTGATAAAACTAATGGCTTGATTTTCTTATGACTTACTTTTGAATATTTTCATAATCGATGTTCAGCATATTGACAATAATTAGGAACTATGAAATCAGTTTCTCAACACCTTAATTTAAAACAAAATTATTAATCCTAATAAATAAAAACATGATATTTAACTAAAGGATTGAGATTTAATTTTAAATCTTTCAAATTATTATAGAGTACGTTGTTACTCGTCAGAACTGTTGTATTGATGGCACTCAACAATGTACAGAGAATACAGAAATCTAAATAAACCTAAGTATTAAATTTTGTTTTTAAGGGTAGAAACAAGTAAACAAAGTAGTAAACAAAAAACATTTTTGTTATTGGCTTTATCAAAGAACTACAGAATATTGACTAGAGTGCATAAAGATAATACTGTTATTATCTATATTTGCACTAGCGCGTATCTATGTGATAACAACTGCGCGTTCCGACCAAAAAAACGACCATAAACATATGAAGATGGAAATTATGACTCACTTAAGTGAATCAATTAAATTCACTTAAATGAGTCAATTCATCAACTTACAATTGATAAGTCAAATCATATCTTAATCAAGTCACGGTTTGAACCTAAATCTTAATGAATCGAATCAAATCTATTACATTTTAAAATAACATATTTTTCAGCTGACTAACCGAAGGGGGGTCTTGGGGAAGGAGGTGTCTCACCCCCCTCCCTCAACGAAAACAACAGTCAGCAGTCGGACTTGTTTCATTATAGCCTAGAAGGACCTAATTTTACTTACGGAAAACAAATATTATCATACATATTTCATAATATAGTGTATACACGAATACAATTTATATAACTACTTATTATACAATATAAAATATTATTATATCTATATATATAATTAAAATGTTAATTTTAAGAACGTGCGACACTGACACATATGTACATGTTAAAAAGTAAAAATACGACTGCATATAGTTTATTATACTCCATACATTGAGTAAAAAAATTATAGTCGGCATATTTTATGTTATTCACCCCCCTTGATTTTCATCTTCGGGACGACCTTGCCAAGGCTCCCATCTTGCTGGGGGCCCCAAATAATAGAAATTATAACTTTAAATTTAAGCTGTAACGTATTAATACGACAGCTTATATTAAAACTTATATTAAAGCTTATATTTTAAAGAGTTAAATAAATAATGAATGCTTAATTGTGTGCAATTACATTAAGTATCTCATTTCTTATCCCATTGTTTCAATTTTTTTTTCTTATTAGAAGATCAGCTAAGCTTCATGAGCCCCTGCATACCCTAAGACGGCCCTACATATAATATTATTTAATTTATATTTGTAAGCAACGATAAACCAAAGAGAGAGCATTGCTGGAAAGGTCGCCAACATTCAGAATCGGATAGGCACTCAAAGAAGAATATAAATATATAATATATAAGCTTATAATGTGACAGGGTAAATGAGTTATAATTACAAATCATTATAATGTTTGGTATTCATGTATAATGATAAAATATACACTTATAAAATAATATTCTAAGAAATGTAATCACTAAAGGTATAATATACCTACCCATCTATTGGAGTATTAACCGTGCGACAGTATTACACTGAACTTATTGATAAGACGATGATTTCAAATTTGGAATTGGTGACTTGACTAGGGTTACTATAAATTTATAAGGCGAAACCGGCACAACACAAACACAATATTGAGTACTATTGGTACTTTTTATATAACTTTTAATATATTGATAGGACTAGTGGCGTATACAAGGTGGGATGTGAAGGTCAGATCCTCCCTAGGCTTATTTTTAATTGTTATAAAATAATGTTTTTAGAGTGAAGGTGTTAGAAACGTAAAAAAAAAAAAATAATGATAAAATAAAAATAATGATTTGTATGCAAATCATCCCCCATACAAAAATTATGTATACACCACTGAAGAGGACCATTAATGCACGGCAATATAATATTTAAAAAAAATGTATAAAATAAAATATATTTTATATCATATGTGTAAATTATTATATATTGTTAATCGTTTACGATTAAAAATGTACTTTGAGATAAAATGGTCGAAATTAGAAATTAAACAATACTACATTTTCTCTAAACGTCTAAGCCGGGACATATGGACGTCCCGAAAACATTTTTTGAGACACCGGGACGCGAAGTCCAAAACTGGTGACAATCCCGGTTTTCCGGGATGTATGGCAACCCTAGACTTGACTGATTCAACTCATTTACAGGCTTATAGTTCAGTTGTGTCATTTCAGTGTTTATATTGAATTACCAAGTCACTGATTTAGTGATTTGCTATGTTGGTAGTGAATTGCTGAGTCGTTGATTTGCGATACACTGATTTATTTCATTCAATTCACTAAAAAGAGTCGGCTCTTCTAGTCGACTCACTCATGAACTACACACCTCTATAAAGATATAATATATTATAAAGTATATTTGTTAACAAATTATATTAATTATTGAAAATGTTGAAAAAAAGGATAAATTGCGTTGTATGTAAATGTCATAAAAAGTTGAAATTTTTGAAAAATGCTCCGACCGTTCTAAAAGAGATAATATAGAATTATTGAACTTTTACAGAATTAAATTCGGCCCAGCTAAAGATCCACAATTTTGTCAGGCATATTTATCTTTTATTCATATATTTATGACGGATTAGAACCACCTTAAGGGGAAATTTTAAGAATTACTTGAACATTTCTTATAATTACAATAAATAATAAAAGGTACAAATTACATAATATATGTGTATTTCAATTTAATATTGCAATTATAATATATTAAATAAAATACAGTCTAAGGTGAATATAAAAATAAAGAAATGTATTATTATAGCTTATTATACAGTATTTTAAATATTTAAAATATTAAGATCCATTGGCGTTATTGTTAATTGCAAAGTAAAACTGATGATTAGTTTAGAGAATATTTATCCGCTGGTGGTTGTTAATTAGCGTCAGTCAGCGAAGGTTTTGAATTTGAGTTCTGAGCAGAAACATTTTGAAGGATGCTGGTCATTTCTTTCATCACATTTGGTGAAGTGACTAAGATATTTAACAGCTGATTTGCGATTAATGCATCAGGTGTTGGTGGTGTTGAAGGTGGTGTTGGTGGTGGTGGCGGTGGCAGCGGTGTTGGTGGTGGTGGCGGTAGTGAATCTGTAGAAGTACTAGGTAAATCGATTGAACTCGGAGGAATAATTGAAGGTGAATCTGGATTAGGTATACTATCAGGGTTAGAGGTTTTAATAGGTTCTTGTTGAGGCGTCGGTGGAGAACCTGATAATAGTTTTAGTATTTCTTCATTCATTTTAGACGATAAAGTCATTGGTTCCAATGATACCAGTTTTGAACTCGGGCTTAGAGACTGTGGAAGGTTTGGTGATGGTGCAGAACTTGGATCTAAAGGAGAAGCTATGGCTGGATTGGTTTTCGTAGGCAACGTATCAATGATTGGAGGACGCAGAAAAGATTGTAGCAGCTCAGTTGGATTTGAATATGAATTCGGAACAGTTTTTTGAGACAAACCCGATACTAATGAATTTTGGGCGTTCCTGTTAAAATTTAATAATAGGTCGAGATTGGACTGTTGATTTGAGGCCGTTGAGGGTAAAGGCGCTGATTCAGAATCTGGAGTCGAAATAGATGGGGTAACCAAATAATCACTATTTGAGTCCGTGGGATTGGGACTTAACGGTGGTAACTGCGGGGGTGGATTATAATTCGTAAACGGGAGTAAGGTAGAAGGCGATGCCGGTGGAGTATTGGACGAGGGATTAGTTTTTGAAAAAGGAGAAGAATTCGACAAAGGTGGATTAAGACCCAAGTTCTTTAAAATGTTAATTACTTCTTTAGTAAGGCCCGATTGAGGTAAATCATTATAAATGCCCAATGTTGGTAAACTATTAATCTGAAAAATATAAAAACCACACATACGGTTAGTTTTCGATTTCAAATATCAACCTAAAATGCTTCAATACTCAAGATTATAATAAAATGTTATCGTGAAAATATTAACAAAAAGTGAACACCGAAATAATAAAATAACTATACAAAGTATATAATGTATGACATGTTTAAAGATAAAAAATTAATACCTACTTTAATTTTCACAGGTGTTTAAATTTTATAAGGTAATTAAGAGTATATATATATACATACCGAATTTAGAACTGTCACCAATAATATAAAAACAATTTTCATATTCGTCATTTTTTCCTTTGAGGAGTAAATGTATCTAGTGCAATGCATTCACTTTTAGTCGGTTATTTCGAAGAGTCCGATGATTTATATACCCAGAACCCACTTGTTGGGACGACATTGTTTATTAACTTATCATGAGGTCGATAAATCGTTCAACGTTATCGGTCTTATATTTACTAAAAACGCGCATACTTGCAAATAAGATAACAAACGTCTTTAGACAATCTTGATGTTATTATTGCATTAATATGCCTTCAGTTGAATGGTTGCCAGACACCTACTTCATCTATCATCTATTATCGCAGTCTTATTTGTATTTTCCGCAGACATTTGACACCATGAAAGCTACTGCACGCCTTAAATTGTAACATTTCTGAGAAAATCATTTTTTAAATAAATCGATTATTATAACATACAAAGTTTACACCATATCTACTATTTTTACATAGAAAACATATCTCCTAATCATTCTACGTACTAAAATATTTACGTATTATACAATTTTTATTCTAAATATTCAATGACGTTTTTTTTCCCATACCAATATCATAAAAATATTGGTTATAATTTTTCCTTTCCATTTTTTTTTTTATTAACCATAATAAGATTATTACTAGTCACGTACAACCGAAGAACAAAATATTAAGTATAAGTGAATGTTTATTTTTTTGTCAATAATTTACACTTTGAAAATTAGATAAGTAGACATACCTACTTAGGTAGAATCATCTACATGTATATAAACATATATAATTAATACATGTGTGCAAGCAACTGACAAGGTCAAATTTATATTATTTTAACTCGGTGGACAATAATATTAAATAATGTGAAATGCTTACTATACATGATGCAGCTGTATAATGTGCAGGAATTTAGACATTAAAAACAAAACTATAAGTTATCAATATAATGATGTTTATTGTTTTCAATTCGTTTTGATGTTGAAACAGTTGGTAGGTGCAAAGAACACGTAAGGTTTCTTCAAAAATTGTTTGTCATGTTTGTAAGCACACTTGGATTCCAGCATTACCTATGCTTAGTAAAATGTAGGTTTTAACTTAGAAGTATTATATCTAACTATATTATTAATTTAAATTGTTATATTTATGGCTTAGGTCTATATGTTATATTTATAACCAATCGACATTGTAAATTTGAATTAAGTACAGACAGGAATATTTTTAAATGTATTATTTTATAGAAATCAAAATAACTATTATTTGAGATTCTATACCGATTGAATGTTAATATTATATTAATAATATTGAAAATAAATATCAGTTAGGTATAGACACAAATTTAATAAAAGTTTACCCTACTTTATTAAGAAATTTGGTTCTAATACTATATCAACCATTTTTTGAAATATAAACTGATCCGTCCCTTATATTTATAAACAAGGTTCGAAACTTTAAGCATTTGCATATTTGTCTAGAAAGTGCATATTGAAATTCTGATTCGATACAAATTCGATTCATAGTATGTATATTTCAGATATAAAAATTTTTGTTACATAATTTTGCATATTTTATGGATTTAACAAAATTTCTTAAAAAAATGTATATTTAATAATAAAATATTAGATATATGACAACCAAAGTTCTAAGTTTTATATCGTTTGACAAAATAAATTAATTCTTCAACGGCTATTATTTGTATTGCTCTGGATCCTAATGTACTTAACAATAATATTATAATCTTTATAGTAATGAGAACTCGTATTAGTGACCACCTCCGGCCCGTATTTATTTTTATACAAATTTACCATTGTATTAATATTTTGTAACATGACATAAATTAATTGTATAACCATAGGCAATTTGTAAAAAATTATGTTTATCCATTAGGTTATTAGCTTATACACAATATTATTTCTGTTCGTTATAATACTGCATACATCTGCATGCAAGCGACTTCGTTGTACCGTGTACACTAGTCAGTAGTCAGTTTATTATTTTTTAAGCAATTTTTTACTGCATATTTTGATGCTTTTTAACGCATATTTTAGTATTTTTTATCGTATAAAGTTCTGAGCCTTGCTTATAAATGTTTAATTAATAAAAATTGTATAATGGTTTCAATTTGAAAAGATTAGTACAGCAATACCGTTCACCAATCTCTAATCTCAAGCGACCATTGAATTTAATTTTTCACTAAACAGTATTTATTTTTTCAAGGAAATCATTGATAAAAATGACCATTCTACTTTATTATTACTAATCTCATTGGTTACAAAAACAATACCATGTTTAAAAATATATATTTATATGTATAAGGGCAGTGGCGCCAAACTTCTAAAATTGTACCTAAGCCAAATAAAAATACAACGACCTCAAGCCTACATTTTTACTTTGCATAGAAAAATAATTTGTGATCTCAAATTATAAGTATTAAGCATGTTTATACTAATCAGACACGTATCGACAGACACCGTACCGTTACGAAAAATATTTTATTATGTTTTAATTTAGATGATTAAAATTTGAATGTTTCCATTCCGTTTATACACGTACCGATCCGATATTCCTCGCGGTCAGAATATTGCAGAGTGCAAATCATAGGTCACCCCTCTGATCCTCGGCCTTATTTTAAAAATGTGGTAAGACCGCGGCCTAACCTAAGCATAGGGCAACGCCACTGTATAAGGATATTTTGTGATACAGTAACTTTTTTAAAATATTGTCCATTAACTCAATTTGGTATATAGGGCAGATTGTCAAAATTTTCCTTGGAAATGGATTAAAATATTTGGCATTATAATAATTATCTTAATGTTAAGAATTACTTAATATGTTACCTACTCATATTAATGATGAACAAAATAAATGGTATTTCAAATTTGTAAAATTATTTTATTATATAATAATTTTATAGAAATATAAATAATTATATAAGTATTATCACATGAAACAATATAATATAAATAATTATAATATTATAATTAATATTTATTGACAAACATTAGTACACTTGAAAAATGTAAAGATTGATATTCATGAAGTAACTTAACATAATTAGTTTAAAAATAATTAAATTATTAAAAATATTTGGTAACTGAAATTAAGTTACAGCTATAAAATGAAATAACATATTTTTTGTAAAATTTACACAACAAATATAGGTATATTATAATTTTATTTATATACTTTTTTTTTAGTATAATTTTGTTTACTATAGCTATCAGATAAAGAATAAACATATACTAAAAATATAATATACTCAATTTAAAATTCACAATATACAGTATAATTTAGTTTTAATTAACAATAAAATTTGAGATTATAATTAATATTAACTAACATTATTACAATAATAGCATCTTTTTATTTGAAACCCAGTACTTTGTTTTTATTTAATATTTTTCAACTATAAGCTGAAAATAGTAAATAATTTGGTATAATTAGAAGGTATTAATGAAAACCTTTTAATTTATTCAACATGGAATTTTGATCTTTTAGCTAAACATATGGACAACAATGCTCCAGTAAATGAAAATAAAGCAGATAACAGAAAACCAGAATTATTTCCAAACTTATCCATGATAAATCCACACAATATAGGAGCTACAAATCTTGATATTGCAGTTGCACTAGCTCCAGCACCAGCTATAAGTCCTTTGTGATCAGATGACGATTGTTCATACATTATTTCATTGTTGAATCCTCTTATAAGTGTACTTGAAGCACTGATCGGAATCATAGCTGCCATAAATATTATTATATTTGGAGCTAAGGTTAAACCAATAAAACCCGAGCCCAATAATATGAAGGAATAGAAACATTTGGTAAATGGATTTTTAGTTGGAAATATATTTTCTATTTTTCCAGCAGTAAATCCAGTTATTCCACCAGTAAGCCCTTGTAAAGCACCAGTATAACCAGCTTCCGATGGAGATAAATTAAACTTTTCATTCATTGCAAGCCCAACTGAACTAAAATATGCAAACAATGCTGCAGCCCCTAACATTTTTAAAGAAAAAGCAGGCCAACATTCCTTCCAATTGACTTCCATTAAATCATTAAATGGCGAAGCGCTTTTTCTTTCTTTTTTTATAGTTATGTTAGGGACTGTAGTCCAAACAACTAAAGCATTAATTAGAAATATTACAGAAGTATAACAGGTTAGGCTATAAAATCCTTCACTTTTTTCCATAAGATGACCACCAATTATGGGGCCAATAACAAAAGAGAGCGAAGAAAATCCATTCATTCGGCCATAAACTGCAGTCTGCTGGTCAGGTGGTACTTGATCATTGACTAATGTCTTGCATAAAAGTTGTGAATGTTTTAAACATCCTTGAATAATACGTATTAATACAATTAAGATAAATGATTCTACGCAACCTAGAAGGAAATAAGCTACAGCACAAATACATATTGTAACAAAGAGAACAATCTTTCGACCATAACGATCACTGAGTGCTCCGACTGGTGTACCCGATAAAAATTGTAGGAATGAATAAGTAGACCCTAATAAGGCTATATGAAAATGACTAGCGCCTAAATTACGTAAGTGTGTCCCCCATACAGGTATGATAAGGCTAATGCTAATCAAGTCCAGAAATACAATAACATAAATATAAGAATATTTGAACATGATTGAATTGTGGATTTCTGAAAAAAATAAAAATAAAAATCCAATGGTTAAATCATTTTTGTTAATATTTCATATGAATACATTAGATATATACAAAATACTATTTTTCTTTAAAAAACTATAATACATTCTTTTTAACTATGAATTCCAAAAACATAATAAAATTAAATAGATTAATAATTTATGTATAAAGACAGTTAGATGAAAAATTTTGTATATTTTTTTAAAAAAAAAACCTTAATAATTTATTATGATTTGCTTTTATTAACTTTATATATTATAAAACAATTGTTTTGATCATTGCTTGTAGGATATATATCAGGTTTCAGAAATTAAACAGTTATATTTTGAGCAGTATTACTTGCAATTTGCTAATAAAATATAGTACGTAGAATAAGGCAAAAATATCATAAAACTATATGAAATGAGTTACTAACACTTCAATTAGAGTTCTGTAATTTTCAAACTATATCCATCTTGACTAAATTAATTGAAGACATTTAATGTAATTTTAACTTATTAATTGTAAACAATTTTGTACATATAATAATTATTTTATAAGTTGAAATTAGTCTTTTAACTAAATAGTTTTTTAAATGTATTGATCAATTCATCAAATTAAGTTGTTTTATGATTATCATTACTTTTTATTTATAGAAGTATCCATGAATATTGAACATTTATTATTTCAGTAATTTATGATAGAAATATATTGTATTATACTTAATATAAATTTGATTTTATAATTTTGAATAAATATTGAATAAATAGGCTTACCTATGACATTTATTTCAACTAGCTCATCAAAAAATATATGAAGAGAATACTTTATAACTTTAAAAACTTTATATTAGTAAAAAATACTTGAATTTTACCGTTATAAGGTAATCATTATGGCTATTTGAGATACGAATGGTACTTCAACCATTATCAATTCTCAACCTGTAAAAAATTATTAAGTATTAAAAAATTGAATGTAGGCAATTGAAATAAGTATATAGAAAAATAAATAACACAATACACAATAAATAGAATAAAATTACAAATTACATAAGCCACAAGGTCAACGGTTATGATTATAATTACCATTGATGATATATTATAGTATCAAACATTTTTTTTCACAAAAATTTATTATAGAACTTATTAATGTAATGATGATTATAAATAATTTTCTAAAATAGATGTATGCTCGGTTATCATAAATTAAAACTATTGGAATTAAAATATTGTAATTCGAATGATTATTCACAAGGAGTATCAATGAATAATGATTTAATTGTATAATTATATTACATTTTACATGTTCATGGGTACGTACATCAATTTTGAGTTTTTTTTTTTTTACAAATTTATAACAAATGATAAAGATATTATTTATCCAAATGATAACAATAATTATTCATTAACCGAGGTTTAGTTTACTCGGTGTACTGCAACCGTAATCACACAATGATAACATAATCATATTATCAAACTTTCACAACTTGAAGCAACTATGATTGTATAAATAATTTACTATTTTTGTAAATGAGAATTGTATATTTGACCGACATATAAGGTTTGTGAATTTGTATATAATTCAGTTTTTTTTTGATTTTAAAATTTTTTATTAATATCATTTACATTTTACAGTTGAATATCGTATAAAACATTATGAAGAGTTCGGCATTGGTGAGGTCAAACTTGGTGCCTAAAGGTCATGCAGCTTTTGGATTATCTAGTTTGTCGTTTAAAAACATTTTGCATTTACGTCAAAATAGTACAGCATCAGCTACTACACCTGAATTGAAATCATCCTATGGTAACCTATCCGATTCAGACAGAATTTTCACAAATCTGTATGGACGTCATGATTGGCAACTGAAGGGTGCTCTGAAACGTGGTGATTGGTATAAGACCAAAGAAATTTTGATAAAAGGTACTGATTACATTATAAATGAAGTTAAAACTTCTGGTTTGAGAGGACGTGGTGGGGCTGGTTTCCCAACTGGAATGAAATGGAGTTTTATGAATAAGCCTTCTGATGGTCGCCCAAAATACTTGGTTGTTAATGCTGATGAAGGAGAACCAGGTACTTGTAAAGATCGTGAAATTATGAGACATGATCCCCATAAGTTAATTGAAGGTTGTTTGGTCGCTGGTCGAGCAATGGGAGCTTGTGCTGCTTACATTTATATCCGTGGCGAGTTTTATAATGAAGCTTCAAATTTGCAACAAGCAATTTGTGAAGCATATCAAGCAGGTCTCATAGGAAAAAATGCATGCAATTCTGGCTACGACTTTGATGTATTTGTTCATAGAGGAGCTGGTGCTTACATTTGTGGTGAAGAAACAGCCTTGATTGAGTCTCTTGAAGGCAAACAAGGCAAACCAAGGTTGAAGCCTCCTTTTCCAGCTGATGTTGGTGTTTTTGGCTGTCCTACAACTGTATCAAATGTTGAAACTGTAGCTGTTGCTCCTACCATTTGTCGTCGTGGTGGAGCGTGGTTTTTAGGTCTGGGAAGGCCTAGGAATTCCGGAACAAAGCTTTTCAACATATCTGGCCACGTGAATAATCCCTGTACTGTTGAGGAAGAGATGTCAATTCCATTAAAAGAATTGATTGAACGTCATGCTGGTGGTGTAACAGGTGGTTGGGATAATTTATTAGCTGTGATTCCTGGAGGTTCCTCTACTCCACTTATACCAAAGCATGTTTGTGAGACAGCTATAATGGACTTTGACGGCTTAGTAGCAGCTCAAACAAGTTTGGGAACAGCAGCTGTGATTGTAATGAACAAGCAAACTGATATTGTAAAAGCTATTGCTCGTTTAATTATGTTTTATAAGCACGAATCATGTGGTCAATGTACACCTTGTCGTGAAGGCATTAATTGGATGAATAAAATAATGTACAGATTTGTTGATGGTCAAGCTCAATCTTCAGAAATTGATATGTTGTGGGAGATTAGTAAGCAAATTGAAGGTCACACGATTTGTGCTCTTGGAGATGGTGCTGCATGGCCAGTACAAGGATTGATTCGACATTTTAGACCAGAACTTGAAAGAAGAATGAAAAAATACCATGAGCAGAATGAAAAACAGGCATTGGCAAACTAATAATTTTTTTTAATAGTATTTATCAATCAGTAAAACATTGTTTAATGTGATTATTTTAACAAGTTGATTAGTTATAAACTTATAAAAATATTTAATCAAATAAAACAGAAATTAAAAAAACTACTATATTATTTATATTAATGTCTATTGTGTATAATTTGTCATTAAAATTTTTTTTTTATCTTTTAAAGAAGTTAAACTAATTTGCTACCAATACAAAGTATGACTATAAAATAGATTTTTTTTCTATAGATATTTAATTTTATATTTGTATTATATATCCAACTTAAATTGAAAATCAGTTTAGAGTTCTTAAGTCTACTCTTATATGTCTAATCTAATTTTTATTTAGTATAATAAAAATATTTCAATGTATATTTTATGGAATTTATTTGTATGATATGAATTTAGTGCAAATTTTGCATTTAATTTTGTGTACTGTATTACAGTATTGATTTATAATTAACATGTATCACATCTTATTTTTAAATTGTGTTACACTTCATAAATTTGACAATTTTGAAAATCTGTTATTAAAAATATTTGTGTATACATTTAGGTAATTGATCTGTTGGGGAAATTTTAATTTAATTGTTGGTTCATAACCCTTTATAATTTAAAAATACCAAAACAAATATATTTATGTTTGTAAAAATACACCATCGATGTTGTCAAAACATCATTAATGTTAATCATAAACATATGTAGCTCCTTAGGAGGAGTGGCAAAGACTATTACTAGGGAGGATATCTAGGAATATGGAGCACTCAGATTTTAGTTCAATCACAGCCTTTATCTTTATAATTAATCCTCATATAGTTATGGTTATGTTGATCAATATGGTCAAAATTTAAATTTAACAAAAATACTACAGTTTTCAATAAGTTATTTTTAATAATAATAGCAATAAAAATAAATTGTAATAATTACTTATATTCTCTTACTCTCATCTCTTCTTTCTGGTTTAGATATTGTGGTTGATGTTTTTTTTTTTTGATTTTTCAATAATAAGTAGGCAGTATCAGTTCATAAATTGAACAGTTTTTTAATGCATTTTTTGTAAACCGGATTTGTAGTGTTACATTGTTAGTTATTTTTTGACAAAACTACTACTTTCACAATTGCCTATATATTTATGGTAGAAGTTTATCAAAATGTACTTACTTTATTTGTTCTTAATAGGATGAAACATTTTTAGAGTGACAAATCGACTGAGTGCACACCTTTAATGGTAATTGTTTAATATAATAGAGGTAACTAGGAAAACATTTTGCAATTTATTTTTAGCTCTTCTCTTTCAGAATGGTGCATGAATAAATGTATAAATAAAGTTTCTTCAATCTTAAGTGTAAAAGGATGATTTCAAAACAAATATTTCCATTTTAATTTGGTTAAATTTTTTTTAATTCTACTAGAATAACTTGATATAATAACAAAAATTATTAAAGGTAGTGAAATTAATAAGGTAAAAATATAAGGTTTTAAGTTTATAGTTTCTAAACAAATTTTATTTTTAATTAGCTAATATCCACCTTTGTAAGTCTCAAAAATATTTGATCAAGTTGCTTTGGTTATTGCCAAAATATACATTTTCATTAAGGATATTTAGTCAATTTATTAAAGATTCTAAAGTTTTGTTAAAATGGTATCGAAAAATAATCTGAAGGTACAGTTATTTGAATAGGTACTATGTAAATTAATATATTTGAAAATTGAATTAGAAATAGTCACATAGTTTAAAAATAAAAATAATTTTTAATTTTTCTTTAAAAAGTAACATATAGTATAGGAGTAATTTAAATTTACTAATCAAAAATAATACAAAATAATTTTTAGTTTGGTTTCTAATAACAATAATTACTTACTATTTTTTGTGTCATTTTATATTATTCAAATTTATTATGTAACCAACTCAGATATATTAAAAGTACTTATTTTATTTTTCTATAATTTATTTCACAAAATATAATTTTTCAACAATTCTTTAATTATTGTAAAATATTTACAATATTTATTATGAAAAAAAAAACACCAATAAAGTTGTTATTGAAAAGTTAATATCCAACGAAGTTGTTTTTTTTATACATTAGATTTACCAATAACATTGTTTTATATTGTGTTTGATGAGTCATTGCAGTAACATATTTCATAACATTTGTTAAGTAAAAATTAAATACAAGTTAAATATTTAGAAGTATCTAAAATATCCTTAAATTAAATAATAAATTAGGTTTTAGGTAAACATTATAAAAATATTAATAATTATATTTCAATTACATATTACATAATACTATAAAATCAAACTAATATTAACTTATAGAATATGTAATAAATAATAAAATATTTTATAGGATTTGTCCAGTAAAAATATTTTGTTTACAATTGAAGTACATATATCATATTTAATAAAAATTAGATTTATTGAAATATATTGTTAAAAATAATATTTTACACAATTTATAAATTTATGATCGTTTGATTTTACCATCAAAAAATTTAGCTAATATTGCAGCAGAAATAGCAGCTAGAGCTCCAATTAAAAACGCTCCACTAGAACCATATATATCCATAGCCATTCCAGTTACCATGGGAGTAATAGATCGAGCTATTGAATTAGAACTAGTCATGGCACCTTCTAAAGTACCTCTATTTTCATCTTTGCAGGTTTCAGAAAGAATTTGATTTAAAAAAACATCAATTAGAGTACCAGCTGTGCTAATTGGAATTAAGCACAACATAAAGATCATAAAATTGGGAGCAAATGACAAACACAAGTATCCAAAAAACAGTAAAATAAAGCTAAAGAAACACTTTTTGAATGAATTATAT
Source organism: Sipha flava (assembly GCF_003268045.1). Taxonomy (NCBI): domain Eukaryota; kingdom Metazoa; phylum Arthropoda; class Insecta; order Hemiptera; family Aphididae; genus Sipha; species Sipha flava. Next base: position 4,537,203 of record NW_020272783.1, on the reverse strand, counting down.
TTAAGAAAGAATGGTTCCAATCTGGCAACTGCAAATCCGGTACAAACACCAATGGAACTGTTAACCGATATTGTGCAACCTACTTGGGATGGTGTAAGCTTATAAGTTTCTCCAAGCACAAAGATAAATGATACCATCATTACTGATAAAGTTGTAGTATACATCATTTTCATAAAAAACAATGGCCAATATTCCAACCAATCAACTTCTTTTAAATGTTGAAAAATATTTTTATTTTGACTAGTTGACTCAATTTTTTTGGTTGGAACACAAAATGCAATAACAATAGCATTTAAGACACAAAGTAAACCTGATGAGTATGATAAATAGTAAAAACCATTCTCATATTCTGATATATATCCACCATATACTGGTGCTATCATAAAAGCTAATGAAATGACACTATTTAATTTTCCGTGTGTGCTTAATTGTAAAGATTTAGGAACATTATCTCCAATTAATGATTTACCTAACATCTGAGTATGTTTAAAACAACCTAGCATCAATCGGATAACAGCTATTGATAGATAAACATAGCAATGTCCCATAGCAAAGAAAGCAAAAATACTGAATATCATTGAAAGTAAAAGTAATGGTTTTCGACCATAACGATCGCTTAATGTACCAACAATAGGACCTGTAATAAATTGACAACTTGAAAATAAGGATTCCAAAAGGGTTATTTGGAAATGTGTAGCTCCAAATTTTCTGAGACGACGATTAAATGAGGGCATTATTGTACCAAGACTGGCTATATCCAAAAAGCCAATGATATATATAAACACAAAACTTTTCATTTTTTAAATTTATTACAAACAGTATATAAAAATAAATTAACTTAATTAAGAGAAAACCACAATTATAATTCCACCTTTTCAACGTCTCCTTGAACCTGAAAGAAAAAAATTAAATTAAATTAATTTTATTTTTATTTATTTATATTTATCAGTGCTTGGAGATTTATTTATCCTCTAACAATGTCACATCGATATGACAGCAGTGACTTGACATTTTGTAAGCAATTAATATATTAATAACTTTATAAAAAAAAAAAAAAATTAATATAATGAGCTGGTTATATTTTGGGTTGCCAGTAAACATATTATATTGAATCATATGCTGAATAATAACCTTTATTATTTTAAAATATTTAATGAAAGTACATTTTGAAAAATACATAAAATATTGAATACAAAGAATACTTACAAATGGAGAAGCTGGACCTTTAAATACTTGACTTTCAATTGTTACATCAACACAGTCTTCTTGTTGTATTAGGAAATCTTTTGCATCCCAAGCTTGAGACCCATCTTTATACATGAATATTGCTCGATTATCATCAACCATAAATCTACAATAAAAATAGAGTTATTACTTAGATTTAATATCTAAGATACTTAGTTAGTTTTAAAATGTTCTACAATATTTAATAATTTATTTTATATCATACTAATTTTATACATGTTACCAATTAAGTATTTCTTTACAAGTACCAATAGCCTACTAGCCAACAGACTATTAATGTTCATTCAAATGTAGACACAAAGTTCACCCATAGATAATACAATAAGATAAGACACACAAGGCACTTGTTTTCTATTTACATACAAATAAAGAATATTTAAATTCTTACAAAAATCAGTGAGTAAATTTTTCTTTTCTTAAAAAGTAAAGCATATATTTATTATTACATGTTATATTTGTATTTTAAAAATATTAGTTATTCAACAGTAAAAATACTGAATTGAATTTTATTTAGTACTAAATAAGTTACCAGGTTTTGCCCAAGAAAATAAATGTTTATTTTTATGTTCGATTAGGTTACTATAGACAAATAAAAACAATTATAATATATTATATATGTCGTTTTCACTCTTATTTTAATTCAAGCTTAGGACTGGCACTAAGTTTCTTGTCTAAAACCTGCTTAGCGATGTACTCTTCAAAAACATGAAATTTGGTTTTGAAATTATATTTACATTAAAATGTTTATAGTATAGTACATTATCATTTTAAAATTATACATAAGTAGGTGGTTTTAGTTAGTGATAAAATACTAATATTACAAATAGGTATAATAGTAGACGATTAGTTGATTTATACAATTTAAAATATGAACATATAGAGTAAAAAAATGTATATGTATTTAACTTCAAAGGTCAATTAATTTATTGAATTATGATAAAATAAATAATTTTGTTATAGTTTTTATTTATTTAATTTAAAAATTTAAAAAGAACAAATTAACTTCTAAGAACTATCTATGTAATCTATAGTAATCATAGTATATAATATATTATATAATGTAATAATAACAAAAATAATTAATTTTAATACATAAAATGTACATTGATTGGTATGGTTGTATTGATTGTATATTGATTGGTACAATTTCATATTAATAACTATAATAACTTTGTACAAAAAAAAAAAAAAAAAAAAATGGTTTGTTAAAATAGTAATAAAGTTATTAATATTGCATGAAAAGTCTCTTTTCAAGAAATATATCAAGAACAAGATTATCAAGATTTTGACAAAAATAACTGAACTCTTAAAAGTACAAATTTTACTTTAAGAAATAAAAAACTAATAGTTTATAAATAAAAAATACTTTTTTAATGGAACAGTCACAAGTATTTCAAGACCTCAATAGTAAAATATGAAAACCAAAAAATAATTTTTAAATTAGAACAGTCATTAATTATTCAAAAAATAATTAGCTGTAAAAGTATAATAATCTGTACTAATTGGGGTATGATGATATATTTTTTTCTACTTATAAAAAGTTTGATCAAAAGATTGCAAAAGTAGCAAATAAAATAGGTATGAGGTAATAAATTAATAGTTCATTATTATATATTTCACTATTATATTAATTATTAATTTGTGGGTTAGTAGTTTGTGAGGGCAGCGATAGCACTTACTGGGCCGATAAGCTGAGGAAGAAGACGAAGAAATAATAAATAACAAAAATATTAAATTTTTTCTAACCTTTCTGCTTGTATATGATTGTTCCATAAACTTGATTGCCAAATTTTAGTTATTTTTTCAACATCATCTTTGTTATACTTTGGTGATACTTTAACAAAGGTCATTAAAGTTTTGCCTTTTTTGGATAGTTTTAATAAAGCATCAGGATCATTTCCGACCTATAAAAATAAAATAATATACTACACAAAGTTTTAATATTATTATATTGATAAAGGTACACAAAGGTTTTAATATTAATCATTCAAAATTGAGATTATTTCACCCAATTTCTACTCATGAAAAAAAAATAAAAAAACATATTTTCATTTAATCAAAAATAAGTATGTTGTACAAGGAAAATGTCAATAAGATATCAAGATATCGAAATTTTATAAATATATGTTTGTATTAAATATTTATATTCTTAACCAAAAATCAAGGTAAAAAAATATATTTACTAAATTTGGATCAATTTTGACAGGAGGTCTCAAATGTTCGGGCAGTTCATCAGGTTCTAAAGGATCCTCGTCTTCCTAGAACAAAATATTTAAGATACTTATTTAGGAACAATCACTAATACTATATACTGAAACACGTCCGGTACTATGGTGTGGTCTAATTTAGTAAGTTTATATATGTATTTCAAGGGCATTTTTAAAAGCTATAATTAATGTTTACCTCCCACTGGTCAAGCAATCGCTCCATGTCGGCTTCGGAATAATATCTAATGTCTTTTTGGGCCCAAGCCGGCTTTTCGTTGGGTGGCGATTTTTTCGCGACCACGATCGTCAACACTAAAGCCATGACAAGTATGGACCGGAGCATTTTTTTTGTTTTTTTAAATAACAGCACAGAAAACGATGCGTAGGGCACAGATGATGAGAATTCACGGAGTATACGATCGCATAATAATCGAATGAAAAGTACGGTCGAAAATCAATTCAAGGCATACATTGACAGAGCATGAGATCAACAAAGCAGCTTTGCGGTTCGTAACGTCACATCGACGATCGGTGGTCACTTCGGTGGTCAATCGAACCGTGATAATGCGATACATTGATAACGCAACCGTTATGATTCATGGAAGAAATCGCGTAACCCGTAAAGCTGTGCATGTTCTTCTGCTAAACCGATCTGGTAGCCGGTGGGCGGATTTAGGTAATTTTCTACCGTTCTTGTACGAGGGCACCATGGAAACGTGATGGTAAACAAAACACGATTGATGACAGTAAATAATAATGATGGTTTTTATTTATAGTCGTCGTTCGATATCAAAAAATTACGCGTCTTCGCGACATCGCTAATTTAAAAAACGTGTTAACACGATGCTTTCGTCTTTCGCAGTTAACAGTTTATAAATTTTATACGATATTATCTCGTGCGTTGTGTGTACTTTGGCGGCGATAGGATTTTGGTTTTTTTATGCAGCCACATCAAAGTAAAAATATTGTAATTTCGCGAGAAGTGTCATTTAATTTATTCGCATCCTATTTAGTCGTTTACTTCTATTTGTTGACAACTATTTTCTGCTGGAATAACGCGTTACAGTAGGTATCTAGGTAAAAGTAAAGATTACTCTGCATATTTTTACATATTTAAGTGATATGACATATAAATGTATATTTTCATGAATTCATCGTTTTAATGCTTTTTTCTTTTATATTTTAAAGAAATTTATCATTTTATCAGTCAGATACATGTTATTGAATGTTTTTGTTAAAATGATTTTTGATTTCAATAAAAATGTAGGTTATTTATGTGTACTTTGTAACGTCCCATAATTTTAGTATATGTAAAATTCGTAATTTAAATACACGAGGTCCCGGTCAAAGTCCCACAGGCCCGAATTATTTCGTCAGCAGTCCACATTACCACGTCCGATGAACGGATTGCTCATTAATTAATTAATTAATGATTATATAACAAAAATAACACCACCTTATGTAAGTCCCCCTTCAACCATATTCGGTTCTCGTCGCTGGAAAATAATCATCAATGACGACCTTGTAAGCTCTCTGCTCTCCGACATCCAACCGCACAGACGTTAATTTCTGTGTTTTTCTCACAACGTTGTGGTTTGTTATACCTACTCAATTTCGTTTAAACCACACACATAGCTGCCTAAACCCACGGACATGGCCTTTGGCAGGCGAAAACAACAAGGATCCCGAAATATCACCAGCTACATCTCAACAACAGTAAAGCATCAAATATAGTCCCTATAAAATTCCTTTTTTTATTTTTTTATTATTACCTTTTTAAAATTTATTTCTGATCCCTTCATTATTTCTCTTAAATTTTTTTTTCTTAAGTTAAACTTTTCCTCCTGTTTCCATTCAAATAAGCAACAAACAAAAAAAAAAAAAATCATATCCAATGCATTCCCCCCTCCCGTTTCTCCGACTATTTCCTTTTAATTACATACATTTTTTTTTATTTTAAATTTATTATTTCATATAAAACGCTATTATTATTATTATTATTAATTTAATCATTATTGTAATATAACAAAAAACAAAATTCAATCCAAAATTTTTAAATTTTAACATGAGTAAATAAAAAACCCACGAGCTCAATCGTACACCTTTGTGAGTGGCTATCGAACGATTGAGAATGTTATACTTTTTTGGTCGAACAATTGAGAACACTTAAAATTAACAAAGAACTTACCGCTGACCCCCCCCCCCAAAAAAAAAAAACCAAAAAACGATACGATTGAGAACGAATTTATGTGCAACGTTATCAGTTTGCCATATCATTTATTTGGCTTTTGAAAAATTCAGTATACATACAATAAATATTCTTGAAAAAAGTCATAAATTAATAATTGTAATTGTATACAAATAAGTGCCTAATAATATGTAACATATAATATGAATAAAAAATTAAAAATATGTAGGACTTATAAAAATATCTAATACTTATATAGTGTGAATATGTATAAAAAAATTGTATAATAAGTAGAATTGTAAAATTTATAAAATTTATTATTTTCTAATAATATTAGGTCTTCACTTCGCTTCTTATAGTTTTAATTTCGTTCTTTTCCATTTTAATTAATATGATATGTAGTATATTATATTGACGAATAGTTTGTGTGATGACTGCAAAGTTTAACCGTCATTCTCTCGTAATTGGTATCTAAGTTACTATTAACATCCAGCTAATTCGATAAAATTCCGATAAATATCAACAGATTATTGTGCTCATATTATTGATCGATTACATTTGGCAACGTTGGAAAAAAGAACTCGAGCGTTCTCAATCGTGTTATCAACAATTACGGTCTCAATCGTATTTTACCGTTGCGAGTATATGTGATTTGGCCCGTGGGTCACCAGCAGAGTGTTTCCCTCGGCTAGTGGGTACAAGTAGGCCCCCCTAAAAAGAAAAGGGGCTGAAAGGTTACAATTTACATACTTATATGTGAAGAATTAATATGTAACTTTTTTGTGCATTGTGACTATATTACAGTTCGGGGGTCGCAAACCTGTCGATCTTTCTAGGAATATAGGTTGACAGTGGTGTAGATACAATTTTTTTCTGTGTAGGGGTTGTTAAGAGTCAATTCATAATATTCTTAGTATATCTTAATACGAGGTCCTATATAACAATACATAATGTTATTATTATTATGTCCCGTATTTAATGAAAATTATTTTGTTACTCAATTTTTAATGATTATATCTAATCATAGTAAAATGAATATATAATTTTACTATAATCTGAAAATAATAATAAATAATAATGAAATATCATTAAAAAAAAAAAATCTAGGAGGGGTGGAAACCCCTTACACCCCCTTATAACTACGCCACTGTAAGACGATCGTTGTAAAAATGTATTTTACCACTATCGGTCGATCGCATAAAATAATCGTATAATAGGATTATTAGATTATTATTATTATGAAAAAATAATAAAAATAATTCTTTGGAGCTTTGGAGCTTAGACTTTTTTTTTTTGCTCATCAAATAAATATCTTCCTAAAGTTGTAAATTCTCCTGGATGTCGATCACTAGGGATTTAAATTTCAAATTGTAGCTCATTTATTTGAAAAGGTTGGCGACCTTTGCTATAGTATATATATATAAAAAAAAATAAAATAAAATTCATGATAATTATTATTTTGATATCTAAGAATCCGTAATCCATACCTACAAAAATTCGATGAATGTTTTGATAAAAAAAGAAGCACCGCTTTCAATCAGGAGTGCTCAAAAAAATTTTAAGACCCCACAGATTAAGGGCAATTTGATTTTTATAATAAACAGTCTTTTAGTATTCAAATATAGTTGTTTATCAGAATTTGTTATCGATGAGTTTTCGACTGATGCAAGGTGGATATATATATATATATATCCACCTTGGACTGATGGTAAAGTCCATTGCTGTAAGTATTGTGGCGTTGAAGTAGGATGTGAAAAATAATTGAATGTTACGCAAAATGTAAACGATTTATATATTTTTTAAATAAATCATATTAAAAAAATATAATAGTTTATTTTTAATGCATATTATAGGGTTTTTAAGTTCCTAAGAGTTTTCATATTTTGTACATTTTTAGAGCTACAAGTCCTCTATCCTAGTCATTACGTTTTATGTAAAAAATATCTTCAAAGACATCAGATAATAATATATTATAAATAACAATATTAGTGAAATTAATTCAATAGTATAAGCATATACTTACGTTTAATGTTAAATAAAATAAAAAGTTTTTCTCAAGATATTTCGTCACAAATAAATTTGTATAAATATTCAAAACATATCTTCATAAACATTTTAGCAACGCTTTTCAAGAGTATTATTGAAATTTCAAAGGTTTCAAATTAAGTGAATTTTTAAAAAAAGAAATTAATTACCTTAATATACTGGTATACATTTACTATGTTATATTACGATGGAACTACTTTTATCATTAAAATTTCTACTGATAAATTATCATTATAATTTGTTATTTAGAATTTTCGTTCAACAAAATAAAATGTTAATACAGTGTAGGTTTTATATTGGTCTAGAATCCCATTTTTATTGTAGTTAAAATATTTTATGTTATATAAGCTTAAATTGTATTTTTAGAACAATTTTTACCGGGCTTCAAATCATTGGTGTCGCGCTATATATAAGTTACGCTTGAGACATAAATCTTATAATTCAGTGCTTCTCAAACTTTATTGTCATACAACAATTTAATGAAAATAATTGAAGATCCTGTTTCTTTTCTTTTATGTAACTAGTTTTTAATTGCTGAACAATAATAAAAATATTTATTTAGAATATAAATAGATATACTTTTTACCATGTTTTTATTAACTTCCAAAATATTTTATAAATACTTAATTTTAAATTAATATATGAGTGCTGAATACAAATATAATAGTTTTGATTATAATCAAAACAAGAATATTTAAAACTAATGAGACAGATAAGGTTGCATACATTTTTCTGCAAAGAAAATCAATGTCCATGCGTTATTAGAAACAGTAATGCGTATATTTATTTATAAAATCTTACTCGAAGAACATAATTAATACTAATATAATAACAATACTTGTTATTATCATTTTTGTATCTCTTGTTTAGTTTTGTTCCGGTGGTAATTAAACAATACCTACTTAATTAAAAATGAGTGACAGCTGGCGACAAACAATGATAAACATTACTGACCGTATATTTCCATCTATTATTCCTTCACACGAAAGAGTTGGACCTGCTTTTGGTATGTGTTGTATTTGTTACGATTGTAATGCATTTATTTTTTCGATATTATGATTATTGGATGATTTCAATAGAAACACATTAATTAATTGTTTAACAACACATTTCTGAAAATACAAAATTATTTTTCAATTATAGTGTGATGCTATCTAAGAAGCTTTGATTCAGCTTTAAGCTTTAAATTATAGTAAAAATAATGACTAGGTATAAAAAATATGTAGTTATTGTAAAATTTGTTCCAGGTAATGAAATTGTATCCAGTCTTCCATTACAAATGTCATTATACTTTAATATTGTTTATTTTCCATTTTGGCTTTATACTTTTGTATCATTGATCTTGATTAAAGTAAGTTTTATTAAAAATAAAAAGCTTATGAGATATTTAATTCGTATAAAACTTATTTTTAGTTTAGTTGTTTGAACATGTTATTTCAAACTATCATTTCCGTATCGTTATTTTTGATACTTATGTTGGAATGCACCAGACTATATTTAGGAGTTCAGGGGAACCTCAAGGAAAAAGTAATATTTATATAATTTTTTAAATAAGTACTCAATACTTAAAATTGTATGTATTTTACTGTACTTAGATTCCGGATTTAGCAGCATTTTGGATGTTTTCGTTGATTCTTCAATTGCCATTGCAACTGTTATTCTTATTGATAAATACAATGCCCGTCGAAAGAGCAGTTCAAGGTATAATGTGTATTTTACTTCTATCGCAACTCATTTTCGGATTTGTGATACTTCGAGATATGGCAGAACATCATAAACTTCGTTTCCACATATCGCAGTTTTACAGCGGACAGCACAGCAAAACTGAATGAATTCAATATTTGTTCTAATAGTTGCGGTCGCGGTCCATTGAACTAAATAATGTCGTTATTAAGTTTTTGTACACACCTATTTTAAATTGATGAGTACCACATTATCGCAAAAATAAAATAAAAAAGTTTAAGGATTTGGGTTTTGTATACTACTGATGTTAGCAAATCGGGTAGCGTCGTATTGTAACAAAAGAACTTAGTTAAGGGCGAGTTAACGACCGAAAGAGGTAAATGAGTCGAGAGAAGGACTGGTCGGGCATATTCAAACACCAGATGGAAGAGATAATAGAATATTACGCGGAAACACAGAAGTATTTAATATACATGTGCGTTATGTGTTTCAAGGGATGTTTTAAGGGTTAAACCATTGTCTAGGGACTCCGGGATACGCAGTGTGCCGTTTGTCTTATAGTTGTGTGCGCCATATCTCCGTGTGTATAATATAATGAAAGTTAATGAGGCTGAAATGCAGATTGTACAGCAAGACGGTGCCGTTTTCGCTGATTAATGGTTCCCTTTCCGCGGAGGAAACAATGCGATAATAACTTTATTACACCGGACGAACAAGTCATGTCGCTCAGGAAATCCAAGTGTGTTATCTCGTCTCCCGAGATCCCTCATGGTATCGCATTAATCTAATAATATAGCAACTAACGGTTTGTTTTCAATACTTTAGCATTCGTGACATCTTACAAATACATATAAATTAATTAAACGGCAAATCATTTTGTTTGGTAATGTAAAATATTATAAATGGGTTATACCTATATATAATGACTGAAATTAATCTATATTGAATATTGATTAATATTTTGTATGTCATATTTTAACTATGGAGAAAACTATAAGAAATTTAACTTACACAAATTACATTTAATATTTATTCAACTTGGTAAAAAATTAATTAAATAGAAAAAGAGATGGCACCAGTAACCAAGGGTGAGGGATAAAGAATCCATAACCTCTCTATGGTCTGGATTTATTTATGTATATATTCTATTTTACTCAAATGGTTACTAAATTTTAAAATTAAAATTAATTTGATAGAGGTTATCTTATCAAGCATAATAATATTAACAAATATTAAATGATGTTATATCGGACAAAGTATTAATATCGAAATAAAAATGCCTCAAATATATAAAAGACTAACTCAAGAGTCAATTTTACTTCTGAAACCTCATTAATATATTCTATGTGTTCCACTCAAAGGACTTATTTTAGTCAACTTAAATTTATACGACGATGAAAATATTTTAAAATGTATTAAATATGTACTCAAGATACAAATGTCCATTATTACAATAGCTATACTCATAGCTAAGTTGTCCATATTGAAGCAACAATGGAAAGAAAATATTAAACCAAAACCAATGTCTACTTTCTTGCATCACTCTTTATTTGCATAAATGTTCTATCTAATATTTAAATACACGTGTAATTATTTTCCACGTTACCGGTAACTTCTTCCACTCCTGAATAAACATTTTCCACGCTGATCCGTATGAAAACTTATTTAAAAAACACTAAATCAAAAGCAAGACTTAATGTCGTAGTTATAAATAATATAAACAAAACATAAGATATTAATAGGAATGAAATAATTATTGAATTTGTTCAAAATGCTCTCCCAAAAGAATATAGAGTGTAGATATAAGTTATCTCATAAAAAATATTAAAATATTGATATTTAATTTTAAACTATTTTGGTATACTTATTTTTAATATTCCATTATAATACATATAAATTAAAACATCTTTATACATTTTGGAGAATTCAAGCCCCATATCCACTCTTATCTATGCATATGATACTAGTAAAATAGTGTTTAGTCTTCTCCTTATTAAAAATCCTGGCTATGCCACTAGATGGTACGATGAAGATTCTTTTTATTTAGATCGATGTTAATTTTTGTTAAAAAAAACAAATAAATAAATAATTATTGAACTAGTTTATGTGGTTATTAATATATATTGATAACATAAAAATTGAAATTTTTAAATATTAATAATGAACATAATTTTTAATAATTAGGTAACTTATAATTTCAATCGAAGTATTATCATGGTGCCTAAGGTTTTTAAAATTGATATTTTATTAATTTTTGTGATAGTAAATATAGATTTCATGAAATAATCAAGTGTACAATTTGTAAAAATGCAAGTAGCTATAAATAGTGTGAACTGTTATAAAACTGTATGATGTATGTAGTTAGTTTGAATATATCTCTAAATAAGTTATAAGCCAGTATAATAATATTATTGTATTCATATTGAGTTGCAAAAAGAACGAACATGTTCAAATAATTAGATTTCAGTGTATCTTGGTAGATATATTTTTTTATTTTACCACTTCTTCCATAAGCTTGCAACACTTCGATAAACGAGTGTCACACAAGAGGGTATACGAAGGGACATAATGAATCGCACTTGCAGAGAACAGGTGGCCCTTTACAAGTTAGGGATGGTTGGTTGTTGTAACGAAGGGTCGTCACCCCTCGGGGCTCGGGCAATCCTGGATGGCAGGTCAATTTAATAGTCATTCGTATTTTGTTAAAGTATGTTTAAAAAAAGTATCTCTGGATAACTAAATGGTTTTTAGTTCGATCAGAATGACAAAAACTGTGATTAGAACATTTGTAGTTAATAATTCGTTTTCAAACACATTTATTCTAAGAGGGATCTCGTTTGGAATAACCTATTAACATAACGTGTATGTGTATAATGGTTACTACTGAATGTTAGTTAACTAATACGAAATATAACAAATCAAGCTGTAAAATAAAATGTACTGCTTACTATTATATATTATGATGAATTGAACGCGCACCATTCTATGTGCGGCCATTATAATTAATGATTATATAAGACTATCGGAAATGAATAAATTACATATCAGTAATAATTTATTTTATTGATTGTTTATGTCACTATACTTATAATGTCTTTGAATATTTTTTAATAATATTCTCAATAGTTAAGTTAAACAGTGTATTTGTATAAAATATGTAAATTAGGATATCCATAATTTTAGCCTTACCACCATAGTTATTCTGACACATAGTAATAAAATTAATGTAAATATATTATCATTATTCGTTAAAAATTAATCGGTGGAATATTTAAACATTTTGGACCCATATTTTTCTTCATAAATACTTAATCATTTTGGTTGATTTATATAAAAAATATCATTGTACTTTAAATTTAAATAACATTTTTATTTTAAATATTTTACAAGAATTTGATTGTTTTATATTTATTTTTTTTTATTATATTTATCTGTTCATTATTATCGATTCATATACTTTTGTTTTGCTTTAAGTATTGTTTATATTTTGTGTTTTATTATTTCATTGTATTTATTACTATTAAGTGTTTAGTAATCCAAATTAGTTACCTATTTGTGAAAAAAATATTGGAAAATTTGGGATGTTGTGAAAAATAATAACAAGAAAAATGCATTTCTGAAATATTAAGTTTTCCGATGTCGCAATTTTTCTAGAAAACTGAGAAGATAATAATAATATGTTTCTCTCCGAGTTGACGAACAGTAAGCACAGAGCTATGTAAATATACAAAGAACAACCATTTTACGAAAAGAGATAAAATTATCGACTGTAGGTGGCGATTACAGGAAACAGCATCGTTCAGATATGTTGCATGGTATTAATGGTCATAAAACGTTGCTGACTGCAGTTATTTGCAAGTGTGTAAATAATTCAAGAGTACGCAAAACACGAAAAAAAAGCATAAATTAAACAGGACAGTCATAACCGATGAACTCGTACCTATAATAATATCATGCGCGTTTACCACCGACGCTAATACTAGTGGAGCAACTAGGGGTGGTTAATGACCTTCTCCCCCGAAATATGTAGTTAACTTAACACCTTAACCCATTCTACCACTAAAACACCTTCCGAAATCGATTTTTTTTTCAAATATAAACCCATCCTCCCTACCACCACTAGAGGAAATAAATCCTGGTCGCACCACTGAACGGTATCACTGTTCCTTCCAGACGATTTGAACGCCGAACATCTGTTGTCGTACACGTAAACAATATGTACACCGGCCACGGTGGATTAAACGATTTCACCGCGAAAACCATATCGATCGGATCGACGTGCACTGTATTATGTCCCGGCGCGTCATTATTTATTATTATTATTATTATTATTATTCCCTAGCCCTTTCGCGTCGTACGACGCGGACACGATTCTAGAACTGTGACGGCCATCGGGCACGGCGGCGAGAGCGTTTAACGAGTATCGTGTTGGGCAGCTAACATGTGTTGCTGCAGGGATTCGCGCTGCAGCGGCAGATGCGGCGGTCGTGCACCCGCTTTTGTGCGCGAGTACCACGAGTAGGTACTGTAACCACTACCCCTCCACCACTACAAACCGTCCCAATCTCGTTGCGTGCTCGACGGGGGCTGCCCGCGTTAATCAACCTTTTCCGCACAACATATGGAACGTTTTTAGTCGTGCCCATATGCCGTCTCGCGTACAATAATGATAATAATAATAATACATTGCCGACGTGTAGCCACAAGATCCCGCGGGTCCGAGGGTATATCGGTCGGGGCCCGTTGAGTCATTGTAATACGCAGCGCGCGTTCGTCGGCGGTGGTGTAATCCACTTTTCGAGGACTTTGACTACGCATTCGACTTTCACAACGCACGCATAATGGAGGGAAACATATTACATCGCAACCGATAGTCGCTAATTATTTATGCTTGTGCCCCTGCAACACGACGTATGTTCGAGTCGCACACCGGGCGTAATAACGTGCACGTAGCTGTGGAACTTGTGCCGAACGGATCCGCGACATAATAGTACGACGGAAAAGTGGGGACGGAAAATATTAACGGGCGACGAACAGTTTAACGATCAACGGTTTGTACCTCAGCGGCTGGCCGTAACCAGTAAGGCGAATAAATGAAAACAACGTACACAGTAGCACGGTTGCGAGGGCCGAAGAAATACCGCGAGCAACACGCATGGCGTGAAACAGATCCGGAAACGAGTAACAATCTGGTCGTTGTGGAATATCTACCGCGTTCCGACCACGAAATATGCCGCATCAAATGCGCAACGGCATAACGGATAATGACACTGAAATCGGGTGGTTTCGAGAACGCTTGATTTATCATGTAATGCATTCAATTAAAACGGAAGATGAATGCGCAAATTGAATAGGAATTCGCGCAACACGAATAACATGACCGAGTGCATCGTTTTGCATTCATATTGCACCCAAATGGTAGTAGTTTTAGAATTCATATCCACCAGGAGCGATGGGATTTAATTTATTACTGCAAGTAGTCGCATACGTTGACGTTCCGTGCAGATACATACTCGAGTAGCCGAATGTAATCATATATACTCAAATCAAGATTTTATACGGATGCCAAATTCTCAGAATATTCTCTGTCCGAATGTGTACACGCGCTTTTGCGGCAGCGCGAAAATTCACGAAGTATTTTCGATGACTAATGTATTTCAACGGTCCAACGTGTGCTGCTCATCCGCTCGATCGCACCCAAAACGCGATAATCGACTTCATGCCAAGTTCTCTCTCAGTGTTGTGTTCTAGGTATCCGCCTCCCCCACCTTTACTGACGGGTGCATATAGTCCACTAAAATATAACATTTACAAAATATGCCTTTATTTGTACAGATATCCGTAAGTCGTATGTACTTTATTGGTTAATTTATTACGTTCCGATGATACACACATTTACCGACTAGCAACCGAATTTCGGAGGATCAATTGCTCCGAAATCATACCTTCGCCACTCCACCGTTCCCGCCAGTATGTCGGCTGTTCTGTGATCCTCCACCCCCGCGGTCTGTCATACGACGTTTATGCAAGCAACGCCACGAGCCGTGTTCCGTTTGCGTACACTTTCGGTTAGCGTTCGCAGGCGATTCCCCGATAAATTCGCGGCGAAACGGATGCGTGCGACATGGCGGCGAAGATTGAACGCGCGCAAAAGCAGTTGCCGAATGAATGTAACCGAGAAATAATGGTCTTGCGAGCAGCGTTCGTCTTGACAGCGGATGTGACGCGATGAACACATCGGCGGAGGCGACGTATTCGTTTCAGTTCGTTACGCTCGACCAAATTCGATCAGTTTCCCGGCCGATTGAAAAGCGATTGATTGATCGGGCGCTGTGTAATTGGTATTTTGCCACCTGGGGAATCACCGACCGTTCGAGGAGAGAAACGAGCGTGTGCGTGTGTCGCGTTACGGTCCCGGTACAGCCTTCCGCCGCCGTTGCGCTCCGCGCGTCTGTCCCGAAGCCACAATTATTGATGATTTCCCGTCCCCGTCGTCCCCGATCGCCGCCGATCGCGAAACTAGAAATGTTTATGCGTTGCGACCTTTCTCCTCCCCGGTCGATCGTCTCCGGGGAACCGCCACCGCGGAGCGCGGAACGCGCTACATGGCTGTCGCGCAATAAGTCGACGCGATGCGGATGGACGTCCTATCGGAGGAAATCTTTTCTTTCTCCGTTCGTCCGCCACGACCCGGCCGCTCCTCCGCCTCGCCGCCGCGCGTAATCCGTCCGCGCTTGTGCCGGAATCGAATCGAATAAAACTTTCGACTCCGTACAGTCGGGTTTGCCGCGTGCGCTTTATCATCCGTTGCGCGTGTTCGCGGGCCGATTACTTTGTGATTAATCTGTAACACGTATATATATATATATATATATATATATATGTGTACAATCGCTCAGACGAGCACGAAAAACGTTTTCCGTAACGCGACGCGACACGCGCGGCCGCGAGTCTAATACACGACCGTGACGTGCGAAAAATCGAAAGAAAATCAATGGAAAGTAAAAAAAAATAAATAAATAAAAATACGCGCCTTCGTCGCCGCTCCGGCGAACCGGTCGCAACGGTGCACGTTATTATCATAAAGTTATGTATGGATGGTGTCGCGATGATTCGGCGATTTTCCGCCGAGTTTCCGGAGTGCTCCTTTTAATCGAATTTAACGTGTCGGCGACCGCGATTATTATGTACGCACGTTTCGCGTTTCATGATACTCTCGTATTCGTCCTCGTGTTCGTTGGATCCGAAGACACGGACGCGGCGCACTGGCTCGCGAGTAATGCGTTTCGATCGGTTTGGAGAGCGGGTGAAATATTGGGTTTTATTATTTTTTCCGAACGCATAAACGACGAGTTGACGGTGCACGTTATTACTACTGTACACAACAATATAGTTTATACATGCGTTTTACGTCGTAATGTATCACGTGGAACGTAATTTAATACAACCACCACATGATAATGTAATACACGGATACATTATTATTTACACATGGCGTACATAAATGTTGGCCAAACGTCGTTTACGTTCAGAGGCGGCTTGTAAGCATCTTCTATTGGGGCCGTGTCTCGTTAAAAATATTTTTTTAGGCAAATTTTGATTATATAAATTAAAATTTTGTAGGTATACCGGTACATTTATGATCGAATTCAGTCGTACACCATTAATTTTAGTTCAGAACAATTTTTTTTCGGGGTTGGTGGGTGCTTGCTTTAAATTAATCTACCCCGGTAAGATGTAAGTGTTCAAACCGTCTCTGTTTACATTTATATATTTTAAACAAATTGATAAAAATGGCCGGATATAGTTGTAATACATTTACAATGTTGCCTTATAATACGACGAACGTACGCGTCACGATGTGTAAACCGTATATTATGTATAGGTACATATTTTTTTTACCAGTTTTATAAGGTTTTATTTTAAATTTAAAACATTGATTTTTAAGTTAACCAGCTACAATGCTTTATTCCGATTAACAATATTTCGTTTTTTTATTAGAAAACTCTAGTGCAGTCATGAGTTACGTGTATTTCGTTGTAAGTTTCGGTTGGACCGAGTATTAAAATTATTGCTATACATTAAAAAAAAAAAAAATCAAAAATAATATGATAAAAATATATACTTCATTGTATCTATTATATTTTGTGTTTCGATGATCGAGCGAAAACACTTATTGACTGATTACTATTAAATAGTTATAGTATATTATAATCACTGTGAAATGATAAGTATTTAATACTGTACTCACAAAATACTAACAGTGAACGTGTATGTCTTGACCGGAAGCTGAAAGTAAAAAAACTGTATAGACTAACCGATCCGCATAATAGATTATGGACGACACTCAATGATTGATAGGCATTATTGTTGATAAATTAACACAAGTAAACGTATTTAGAGTTCGAAGTCGTTGGTATGTATGTATTAAACATATAAGGGTACGGGAGAAAAACGGTAGTAGTCCTTTTTTTTCGATTTTGTATTTATAGTTTAATTCGATAGCAAATTGGGAGTAGTATTGAGTGTTAAAATTGGTTCCGCGAAAAAATATCTTATTTCGCTAATATCAACGGAAAAAGATTAGGTATACCGATGAAGAATGATTGCAGTCCATTTTTCTTTCATGAAAAATGTACTTAAATGGACTACTACCGTTTTTCTCCTGTACTCTATTAATATATTTACATTATTGTCACGAAGTAGAAGTCAGTCTAGAAATATTTTAGTCAAAGGCTTCTTCACGGTACCGAAGAATAAATTAGATTATTTGTTATCGCGGTAATAACGTTGCGCATTCTGGTGACGGGAAAGGTTTCTAGATTTTTGATGCTTACGATATACATAAATGCTCGTTCGGCGTGTACTGGGAAAAAGGTCGACGGAGACGAATATATTATTATCATTACTATTATTAACATCATTAATCATAACATAATCAACATTTTCACTGACGCATCGCAGTTATCAAAAAATATACATGAACACAATAAAATATAAACAATTCGCTGTGAAATTATCAATCGACAGACAGTGACAAGAATTGAAGGCACGGACTAAAATAAGTCGTTCCTATAAATAAATATTCCATTTGTTCGCTCGCCTCGCTGCGGGTGTCGTTCTATACATGCGAAATCCGACTAATAGAATCGTAATCAACAGCGCCCTCGCGAAGTTTCCGATAGTAAACCAAATGCGTTTATTACCGTTCGTTCGACTTTTTTTTTTCGCCAGCTTATTATTATTG
Source organism: Sipha flava (assembly GCF_003268045.1). Classification (NCBI taxonomy): domain Eukaryota; kingdom Metazoa; phylum Arthropoda; class Insecta; order Hemiptera; family Aphididae; genus Sipha; species Sipha flava. Next base: position 4,518,587 of record NW_020272783.1, on the reverse strand, counting down.
CCATGGCCCGAGAGAGCATTGTTAGCGTCAAACAGAAGGGTTTGTGTGTGCGTGTGTATGTGTGTGTGTGTGCACGCGCGCCTGCTCGTATGAATAATATATAAGAGTTCATTGGTTTTTTTTTAAACACCCGAACAAATAACAATAAGCACTGGAACAGTTTGCAACGAATGAATACATTACAAAGTTTTTATTATTATTTATCGTCCGTGACGTCACGTTTTTCAACTCACCGCAGTACGACTATTGTACACAATAATATTATACAAATCGGAATCGACGTGACGATTAGTATTGCATTATATGTGTTTGATATTGGGGACGATTTCCATCCCCGTATACTTTTTATCTCTTCTCGTGCACATACACATGAAACCACCAAAGTCCTATACCATAAAAAGCACACAAAAAACGTTCCAGAAAATTAGTCGAGTAAACAATTTTTCAAGATAAAACTATTTTTATTCAAAAAAAAAAAAAGTTATTTTGTCAAGTGATAATTTCTTCTTGTACTCGTTTTTATTAAATTTGATTTTCTGAGTTTTATCGAAATCATTGTAATTTGGTAAATAATTAACTTTTATATATCCTTTAAAATTCGATGTTAGTTGTCAAGGATAATCTACGGTTTAACAAACAATTTAGTTTTAATATTGACTGATAATTTTTTTTTAAATTCACTAAATTTATAACTACTAAATTATAGGAAAATATAAATTAAATCAGGTAACTTTCGGTAGTAGAATATCGTGCCGTTATAATAAGTATCTGTCATATTTATCAAATTAAAATTATTTTTCATTGTGTCATTTTATTTATAAATCTAATTTTATTTCGAAAACCACATATTTTACATATTTCCAAATAAAACAGAAGTTTTTCAGAAAATTGATTTCTCAATAAATTTTGAAGATATCATTACGAATAATCCTTAGATTTCCATTTATTTCATTAGCGTCTTATGTATAGGATGTATAGCTCTTTTTAATAATGATCATAGTTGGAAGAATCTCAAACTTTTGAACACATCTCGATAAACTATTTAAATGTTCTATTAGACGGGTCATAACAATTAATTAAGTATCTAAATCTGATTAACTTAAATGAAAAATGATTTGTCCGAACGTCTGCAATAAGTAATAATAACAGTAAAATATCAAGTATAATATATAAAACTAATATATCAATACATAAATAAATAAACAAATAGTTTATACATAGAAATAAATAAATAAATGCTTACATTATAGTAGTGTACAAAAATAATAATAATCCAAACTAAGCAATTATTTATATATTTACGAGTGTTAACTTTTTAATTATTTTTAATTAATTAATATTTATTTTATTATCTACTATATTGGTTACTTTTTAGCTCAAGATTTAATCCAAATGAAAATTATTTAATAACAGGTTACATTTACTTTATTTCATTGTAAAATCTAAGCTTTCCATACACAATTAAATATTAAACAATTTAGAAGCTCGTTGATTACTCATCTTTTCATTGGTAAATTTACTTTAAGTTAAAAAAAATTTTTTTTTATGATTTTTGGTCTTATTCGAAAATTGTAAAATATCTGATTTTGAGTGCAATCATAGTGTTACTCACTCTTGAAGAGGTTAAAGTTATTCATAAATGAAACTTAAAGAAGTTCTAGATGACAAGTAGAAATTTGGTATATACTTATAGCTGTTTGTTTATTTTATTATATAAAGACTTAATGTTTTACACAGTTTTTATAAATAATATTTAGTTGTGTGTAAATATTTTTTCATTGGATTGCAAAACTGAAAATAAATTGTAAATTATTAGAATCTCGAAAAGTATTAGGCATGATAAAATGTATGTTATTTGAAACTAAAAATACTGAGAAATACATCGAAATTTAGTACTTAAGGGTTTACAGTTAATAGTCTACACCAATATTTAAAATTTACTATTACAAACATTGACTTATTATATGCAAATGAACCAAACTAATTGTTAATATAACAAATTTAATAAAAATTCATGTTGACTAACAAACTTTTATAATAATTATAAACAAATATAAGTAGACAATTATTATAATTATTTAGTGATTTTAAATCATGTACAGTAAACATGAAGAGATGTCTCACGAATAAATCTTATAATAAGCTCATTCGAAATTCAATTTTATGGACAAAATTGCCTTTGAAAATGCCCGATTTTTGGACTCAAAAATTTTATATTATAATATTATATTAAATTCAAATACATCACACGTTAAACTGTGTATATCGTGTGCGATCAAAAAAATCCCTCAGACATTATTATATAGAAGGATGTATAAAATGATTATTTATGGTGTACGCACCGCAGAGGGACTGTCCATTTCTAAATCGGTTTACAGTTTTATTTTATTTTTTGTTTGCGGTTATCAGCTCCAACCTCGGGATGAAAAAACTAATCTTCAATAATTGCTCAAAGCTGGACACCCTCTATCACACCCTTGTTGTAAAAAATAAAAAATGCGCATAAATCGTGGGTGACGTATGAAAGCCACAGCGCAATTTTTGAATTTAAATGTGATCGTTTATCTGTCATCTAAATCTGAAAAAGTAATTTCGATTTGAAAAAATAACACGAAGATAAGCTTAAATGATTTTAATCAGATATGTAGCATCATTTATAGTTATTGCGTGATGTATACATCACGGGAGAACGTAAAGTGTAGTATATGGTTTGAATTGAGATTAAAGATTTTAGATTTAATTTTATGTAATCATCTAAAAATTGTATATACGCAAAATATAATCTAAAATATATTCGCTACAACATTGAAAATAGTTTTGTAGTACTATTTTATGCAATTTTGTTACGTTGTTTTCTAATGATGTAATATACTAATTTTTATATTTCACATCTACATAAATTGACTGTATTGTTTGATTTACTATAAAATGCATCTGTTTAGCTACAACACAGATTTTTATTGCAAAAATAATTTTTGCACTTGAAAATCGTTGACGATTTGGTATACTACACATGACTGATTGAATGTGTTACTTATAACGGAAAGTAGGAAAAAATAACAGGAATATTATATTATTTATATGAAATACATTTGTCACTTTTCTATACTGGTTTTAATTAGAAGTGTTCTTAAATATGTCTACATTTTTTTTTATATTATTGCCTTTTACTATATACACGAAATATATACTTGGAGGACTGGTCTTAAAGGCCGTTATCCCTTATAAAAAAATGATTATACTTTATAATATTATACATGGTATAATGTAATAATAATAATTATATGGTTATTTTTAAATTATTTCCCAAAAAGTATTAGCAAAAAATTAAAGTTTCAATAGCTATTTTACCGACTATTCGTATAAGGTATTTTTTTAATTTTATTCTTTGGACTAAAGTTATTATTTATTTGAAATACTATAAATATACTTATTTAGTGTATTATTCATGACATTATTATATAGATTAACGTTAATTTATTTTAGTGAAAGAATTAAATCAACCTCGGAAAAGTAAATCCTAAAAATGATCTGTCCAATAGAACTGATCCGTTCTAAACTTATTCGACCGGATTTTCCAGCACACGGATTCGTCTTGAATACGAAAACAATCAGGGGGAATGTGAGCGGTCATAAAAATGTGTCATTGATGCTGTATTCGCAGCACGTACACAAAACCGCACTAACAAATTTCTGCTAAACACTTTCCCGGATGCTTAATTCCTCTTTTGTCACGCCTAAGGGGAGAGACCAAGAAAAAGAACACGGAACGGGAATTATGTCGCACTGACTTAAAATGAAGTTGACAAGGCTTGCGGCGTTTCCTTAAAAAAACTAACACCTCGCTCAGCAGGATTTAAGAGTGTTATTAAACTATTTTTTAAATTAATCGTGGTCGACTTATAATATACTTATTAATTTACATTTAAGTATTTTTTTATAATATTTTCAAGTACTGTACAGGTAATTACGAAGAAAAATTATTCAAATTTTATTACCAATATTGTTTTGATGAAAAATAGAACATATGGAATATAATACTAGTATGAGAAAAATTAAGGCAAAAAGGTACTTATTTAAGTATGAGGCATAATAGGTGTACGCGGTTTTTAATTATTATGATGACTAAATTATAAGTAAACAAACTATCATATATTATTATTTATGCATTCTATAAAGTATAAGATATAAGATTTGTAGTATACTTAATACTTATATCGTGAATATAAATATTTACAGTTAGAAAATCTATACATTAATGAAGAAAATCTTAATTATGATATAATTAATTGGTGTTAGCGGGCTAAGAGTTTTGTATCGGTTGATTTAATTATCACCCGTTATATATCAACTCGTAAGGTACTCATTCATATATCGTATTTGAAGCGATTGTCTCAGTACTGCTTCGTCTCTAACTGCACTTAAAAATTATATGAAAGCTACTACATATTGGAAATATTAATTATTATTTATTAAGATGAATTAATAACATATATTAAAGATATAATGATAGTGTACCTACGCGTCTACCGTTTTACCTTTTAAAATTTTAAAATCTTGTATATTATAATTTATAAAAAACATCATAAACTTAACTCTTACGTGAAAAAATAATATTCGTGTTACTACTATAAATAATAGAATAAAAAAAATAATTAATTTATAAACCTTTTTTTTTGAGCTTCATTACTCTTTTCCAAAGACACAGTCCTAAAAAAAAAGTAGAGGTACTATATATACATTTCTTAGTATAACTATTAAGAATTAAAACATTATAGCATATAAATTGTAATTTTTTATGTATCATAAATTACTTATTAAGATAAATTTTTATTTTAAGGTTTGAATTAGTTAAATTTACTTTTATTTTTAGTCTTGTTTAATTAGAAAATCAAGATGAACTGTGATAAACAATTAATTACTTTTTTGTGTGTTTGCTTTCTTTCATCTTATTCATTGTAGTATTTGTTATTTTCAAGTTCAAAATCAGAAAAAAAGTTCTTCTGAAGCTGAAAAAAAATGTATTTTACAATACAAAATTGGTCTTTTTTTGACATAGTTTAATATCTATTAATAATTATATAAATTTTCGATAAACTTAATCTTTAAGACATAATTTTATTATATACATTTATATCAGATTACTAAGTCGAGAACTTTAAATATTTAGGATAATTTGTACAAAAGGTCAGGGTTTGGCATGGATGTAAAACATAGGATTAATTACAGTTGGACAAAATGGTTAGAAGCGTTGGGCGTTTTATGCGATTACAGAATTCCAATGTGGCTTAAAAGTAAATTGTATAGGAGTATAATGAGACTAACTATGTTAGATGGTTCGAAGTGTTAGGTAATTGACAGGAGAATAGAACAGAGTATGCGTGTTGCGTAATTTATTTATACAGTTATATCTTGTTCTTTTGCTATAAAATCTAACATAACATAATATAGAAAATTTTATCTTTTTCAATCTAGACATACCAATTACTCAAAATGTTTGATTGAAACCATTGTTGTTTTTCTTTAATATTTTCGGTGGTCCATTAATATCAAGTTACCTATATAAAGATTTAAAAATTCTAGTGTATATTTATTTATCAATATTCATTACATTTATTATATTCACAACGAATTTAATTAAATTAAAGGAAATAAATGCTTATGGAGGGTAAAGGTAATTTTAAAATTTTCAAGCACATCACGTTAAAATCAATGGGTAAACGATAAACGCATAGGAATTTCTAGGGATGGGAAAATACGGTAAAAAAGTGTTTATCATAATAAATCGATATATTTTTCGATTTGAAAACCTATACTACTTAATACTATTAATCAGCCCACTATACAAATACATATTATTTCCCAAGCTTGGGCATAAACGAGTTAATAAGTGAAAAGTTAAGTTAATTTAACTTATTGACTTAACTTATTACATTATTGATAAATTAACTTAACTCATTTCCTTACAAATTAACTTGAAAAAAAAATTTACTTGGAACTTGAGTTATCATTATTTATTATGTTATATTTGCTCAATATACAAATAAAAAATAAATAATAATAAATAGTAAATATTATTATTAATAATAATATATAAATAAGTAAATAGAGGTATCTATTATGTACAACGCGATAAATACAAATCGAGCAGGTACGCGCAGATGATGTTAAAAATATTAGTGCGGCTACTACCCGAACTGTCATAAGCGAAGTTTCAGAAAATAATGAATATCACACCCGGCTGAATACAATCGTCGACCATCGCCGACTGGATGCAGTGGGATGGCTTAAACGTCGCGTGTTTGCGGCTCACGAAAACACTTAACAGCGCGTTCTCTCGGCCGTTGTGTACGTTTCGCTTTATAACTCATAAGAGGACGTCACACCCGCATGTGATGTCTTCGTCTGACATACATACAACATAGCAAATTTGCGTTCAGTGATTCAAATGTAGTCAGTGCTCGACTTGAGGGGGGACGGAGTACCTCTTCTAATTTTTAGAAATTTTAGCGCCCCCTTACTATTAATTCGTTATAATTATAAGGCTTAAAAAGTTTTGGGGACGTAATTTTTTTTTAAGCAAACAGAGTCCCCCTTCTTTAATTTTGCCAAATCAAGCACTGAATATAGTGATGTTAGCTTTAATATTAAAGTAAACTGACCTATAATTAAACTTCAAAGGAAGAATATTATCTGTGTTTTGTTGGTCGGTTTTTTTTTGGATATTTTAATTTTTAAGCATGTTATGGGTATGTAAAATATTTAAATTAAAATAACCTATAACTCGCTTAAAAATCAAATCATCAGAAGGACCGACCAACAAAACACATATAATGTTCTTCCCTTAAAGTTTGATTATGGGTCAGTTTATTTTAATATTAACGCAAACATCACTATATTTTAATTACTGAACGTAAATTTGCTATAATAAATATAATTTGAAAATATAATTTTTCTTACTGTTATAGAAATACTTATTTCATTTTTCGATTATTTTCAAAGCTGTATCAATGTCGAGTTCGACATTTCTCAGCTAGTATTTCTATTATTTTAATTTTTGCCTTCATTTTATTCCATTCAAGTTTCTTATTTTTAATTTCGAGTTCCTTTGTAGTTTTCGTAAAGTGAAGTACTTCTGAACGTATCCGGTTAGACGCGAAAAAAACATACACAACCTTCTCATTCGTCGGTACCCATTTGGAAAACTTGTCTTGTCGATAAAATGTTTGTATAAAAATTATACGAATTTGAAAGTATCAAAACGGTTTCGATGTGAAAAAAAATATTCAAACATTTAGAGTATTTAAGAAGCTTTTACCAGATTTTAACTTATGAGTTGAACGCCTTATTTATAACTGGCTTTATATTTAAACTATTAACTATTAACTATTTATATAAAAAAAAAAATTAAATTAATCGAGCAAAAAGATAAATTAAGCATTGATAATGTTGATATATAAATTATTAAAAAGCCATCAAGACATGAACCATTATTGCCAGATAGTATTAATGAATATTGGTCAGACCTTCAGGATCGGAAAAATCAAATGTGTTTAATCTTATAACTAATAGAATGGATTAAAATTTGAAAATATTTATTTATACTCTAAAACACCTGAGCAAGAAAAATATATACTATTAAAAAATATAATAAATAGTATTAAAGGTGTTTATTTTTACATATTTATAAATGCAGATAAAGTTATAAAACCTAGTTCAGTTAAAAAAATTCAATTTTTACATTTGATGACGTTATTTGTGGCAATCAAACCCCTATTCGTGAATATTTTAGTATGTGACGTCGTTCTGGTGCTAATTCAATTTTTGAACTGGCACAAACATATTCGAAAATATTAAAACAGTTAGTTAGAGACAATGCAAATTTCTTAGTAGTATTCAAGCAAGATGATAAGAATCTACATATATTCGACGATAATTGTTCTGCAGATATGGATTTTTCAGAGTTTTGAAAAATTTATCATTTATGTTGGAACCGAAAAGATTATGGATTTATGGTTATTGATAAAACTCGTGAAATACATCAAGGAAAGTATAGATATGGTTTTCATACTTTTATAAGTAGGGCTTACATTAAAATGGACACAAAACATACATATAGGTTATTGAATAAACCATGAGCACGATAACTAAAAAAAACCAAATTACAACTCAGATCACAGAAATCATTTAAAATGTAGGTTTAATAAATAAGTAGGATTATAATTAATTTAATCAATATTTAAAATTCAAAAAGTGTATCAAACTGTCAATAAAAGTTTTACGGAGCTTCAATAATTCAATAACATTCAGATAATGAGGTCAAATTTCAAGTTATTAGTTTTTAATCTTTAAAAACTATATTTTTGACTTTATTGTAAACTTATTTTGTAAAGTTCAACGGTTTCTCGTGATAGTTGCAATTATGTTGTTTTTCGCAAGTTTCTTTAAAACAAATACAAAATCCAAGAAATATTAATAAAGTATGTAGGCAACTTCCGTGTCAATTCTCAATCGATATATAGTACTACAAGAAACTTTTGGAGCACATCTTATTTATTTATTTATAAGGCTATACCAAAAAAGTGCTTACATATAATTGAGAAATAAAGCCCACATAATTATAAAACCTATATACATTTCTTTTCATTCGGTATCTAAAAGATTTTTATTTTAAATATACTTATTTAAATGTTTAGAACAAAAGATTTTATTGTTTAAATATTAGATTTGAGTAGTATTCCGAATACAATATTCGGAATACTGTATTCAGAATACTTTTTAAGTATTTCGAATACTTTTTAAATACCTTTTTTGAAAGTATTCAATAAAGTATTTTGAATACTTATAACGAGTGTTCTGAATACTGTATTTCGAATAACGTTAAATCATCTCTTTTTTAAATGATTTTATTATTATTAACTTACTATTAACTATACCCTATCTTGTATAAGCTAATATCAGGTGGTATTTAATATTGTTGTAAACCATAAACTATAATAGTTATGTAATATAAAAATATAATAAAATAACATATAATTTAGCCTACAATTTCAAATATTTCTGTTGAGTTGACATCTATTATTTTTATAGTATGAAAACCAGAAGTATTTTAAAAGTATTCTAAATAATGTATTTGGAATACAATTTGTATAAAGTATTTTACCCAAGTCTGTTAAATATTATAAATATTTGTGGTATTTATAAACTGATTAATTTTTATTTAAATGAAAATCATTGTGATTTTTACGCGATTACTTATGCAAAAATAATACATAAACTATGAATACATAATTTAATGTATAAATCGAACACGGGTTTTGTGTAGACACTTTGCGTACGGTATGAGACACAAAGAATGGTTTTTAGAGAAATTTTGTAATGTATCCAAGAAAAATAATAAAATACGAGTTAAAATGGAAAAAAATAAGAAATTGTGTGTTTTATAAAAAGCTCTTGGAGACGTAGGAACAATAAAAATCAGAATTACGAGACAACAAAACCTTGCGGTTTGGTGCAGCGGTGGGGGATGAGGGATGTAAAATTATCATTTTTTACTGTTAAACAGCCATATTTATTGCCGAATATATATTATTTGAATATAAAAGGCGAAGGATATGAAAAATCGCCGAGGGGGTCATATTGCCGCGATGGTTTTCCGTCTCTCACTATTATACTGCAGCATGGCAACACCAAACCGGAGAACATTATTCTTTAACGACTTCCACAAGGCATTTATCTTTTTGCAGGTCCTCGAATACTTTTTTTCTCTTTCTGAATATTCTCTTTTATATTAGAAAAAAAATATCATATATTTATACATGCATATATATATATATATATATATATATATATACATACAATATAAAAATTCTGCCTCTTCTTGTATATTTAATACATACTCTTTCTGAGATGACGGAAACCCGGAATGATATTAACCCGAATAATAATGACATTAAAAAATTGGACTAAAGTGCGTGTTTTTCTTTTTTGGTTATTATTATTTTTATTCGTGTTTATTATTTCTTTTTTTTTTTTTTTTTTGTAAAACAAATGTCGTTTTATTCTTTACCCGGTTAAAGTTTCCGTTTGATAGTTTCATCAACCTCGGGATGGATAAGTTGATATAAAAAATGTATGAATATTTTCATTTTATACTTTACTACGACTAAATAATAAGTACTCGTATTTGAATATCATATCGAATTACTAACACAATTGTTGTAACTGAGTTCTTTATAATGTATATCATTACGATTTTCAGTTTTTGTGAAGATTATAAAATATTATTTACAGTTATAATTATAATTAAGTATTTACTGAATGTATTTAATTATTAAAATTACTTTCATGTATACAGTCTAGCAATTTTAATTTGTCTACAGTCGCTGATTAAAATACAATAATTTAATTTTTGTAGTTGTATTTGTAAATGTTAGTTATAGTAATATAAACATGTGTTAGTAAATTGTACAATTGTTGCTACAACAAATCGGATCATACATTTTATAACGGACAATAGACAATTAAACATAGGTAAGCTATACAAGTTTATGAGTATAAAAATATAATATGAATTTTTTTACAGTGCAATTCGATTAAAAAATTATATAATTAATACTAGTAGTTAATACTAGCATATAAGGAACCACATATTTGTGTTTTTTAGTTTATTGTTTTATAATATATTTTATAATATATTATTATGCTGATAATAAGTATTTTAGCTGTATGATTTTATAACACTTCCAGGAATTTTAGAAAAGTTACTTTAATTTTTAAATGGGTACTTTAAAGTTGATATATTTTATTTGTTGCTATATTTTTATGTACTAAATATTTAGGTTATTTAGAACTTTTGTTTTTGGTCGAGAAAATAATAAATAAATTAAAATTAATATTTTAGTATTTCAAAGAAATATATTACTTATACAGTAGTAATGATGCGAAGTATAAGATATTAACTTCCTATTACAAATATTTTAATATTATTTTTAATAATTATATTTTTGAGTACGTATATTTATTTCGTAGGAAAATAATTGTTGTAAATAGTTTGTACATAAAAATATTTTATTAATATAAAATTATTTTAATAAATAAAAGTATATTGTTAAAATAGAATATGTATTAAAATTAAAATTAATTTTATAAAAATGTAAAAGAATAAATATATTTCACATATGTTAAGTTTTTTTTATCGAATAAATATCTATATAAATATTGTTTATGGACTTTATAATTTTTTGACTAATACATACAGTATAATATGTCATGATCAAAACATAATACAGACATAGATTACATTCATGTACTAACTAAATTTGTAATTTTTAAAATTTTGCATTTAAGAGGAAAGTAGAAATACATTAGAAATAATTTTTTGTCGCATTACGAACTACATTTGCAAAATATACTAGGGTCCAAGGCACTTGTCATGGTAGCATAATGAAATCCCATGTATAAGGTTTATAATGTATTCATTGATCTAAAGGGGTTCCCTCGTTCCAGGATAAAACGTGCACCATAAGGCCACTCGACTTTTAGACCACATGTACGTATGTGCTCTGGTTTATATTTTATTGTTTTTTAATTTCATGCTCCCTATCTGCATCCACCCTTCCTCTTCCCCGCTCCATCGTATCACTGCCTTTCTAACTCTAGTGTTCATGGTCAGGCGAAAACTAAAAACATGCTAAAGCAAATAGAAAATATTTAAAATTATATGAACCATATAGAAAGGGATCGGGGCGTCGTCGGCGGCAAAGGGCATATGCGCTGAGACGCCCCTAGTGAACAGGGATTGGTCTGATTCGGCTCCGCCTCGAATATACAGGATCCCGAGTCCTTATTGTATACAACACGTGCCGCGAGGATGAGTGTATCGTCGGCGTTTGAAACGGTCGCAAGTGAATTGACCCTGTTTGCATTTTCGGAACGGACGACCCAATTCGTGGATGAATACAGGTACGAAACATATTTCATTTTTAATTAGTTATTATTGTTGTTATTGGGATTATATATTAGTACAATTATAGTTACTTAATGCAATGTATTCTAAAAATATATGAAAAAGCGCTATAAAATCGAGCTTTAAGTTCAAAATATTATACACTTTATTTTTCGAATTTACGTGTACATATGTACGAAGTGAAAATGCAATAATTAAATTAAGAGGGGTTTATTAGGATTTATAATTACGTGTTATAATAATTGGTTAATTAATTTTTCTGGTAGTTTATCACTAAATATAATAGTGCTTTGATAATATTAACTAATCTAGTTTTCTGTTTAATATTATTTTATAGGTATAATATTTTCCTGTAAACAAAAATAATGTTACTAATAATAATTAAGAGCTTAAAAGTTTACATTTCTAAAAAAATTAACTTTGTTAAATGTCTTCAAATTTTTTAAAATAATAAAATAATTGAAATTTTTTTTGCAAAAATCGAAAAGTGTAAGTATAATATGAAAATGTTTAATTCGTATCACTGTTAATTATAAATTATATCTAAAACATAACTTGATTATTTTCATTATTTTAGAAAAAAACGCAATCAGGTAATTCATGATTATGAGTATCGTAGTAGTCACTATGAAATTAATACACTAAGAATTTTTATTACTGTCAAATGAGTTTTCTAAGACATTATTATATTAAGATTTTTCATTAGATTATAAAAACATGTAAATATACTATATATAAGTAAATTATAAATACATTTTATAAGAATGTTTTAATGCAATTTTTTAGTACAACCGTTATTTTCTTAATTTGAATAGAAATTCAGATTTTATTCAAATACCAAATGTTATTGAGGTTGGTATTATTTTTTTTAAATAAAACTAAATTATTTATTATTAATAATTTTTATTTATTCGACGGAAAACAAAAATATATATTTATATCTTGTGTATATATATATCGTATTAGGCGGTGTTAGTGTCTTATTTAGGTCTAATAATAAAACACATAAAATTATAATTTTATTCTATCTTTTACTATATTTTATTTCTATTTGATCTATTACTCAAGCGTCTCTTAAACCGGGCGGTACTCCTTTCGCCCAAAAATAACCTTCCTCTTTTTGCCCACGTCCTCTTTTCGACCAAAGATGAAAAACAGTTTCCTCTTTTCGCCCAAAAATAATTGTATTCTTCTCGCCCATGGTTTCACGTTTTACATTTTGGAAACCACTGTCTCAAAATTAATAATTTTTAAAAAAATCATATAATAATCAAATAAAAAAATAGAAAAATATATAATTATTAATAATAATTTAATAAGTGTTAAAAATAAGTATTTAAAATAGTGTTATCGATGGAAAATAACTAATAAGTAATTTGATCAGGTTACTACTTAAATAAATAGTTTGTTTTGTTGTTGTAAAATAATACAAATATTCATATTAATTATGACTTTTAAGTAATTATAACGTTTATTAAAGTGTTTTAAACTATATATTTCGATAGAAGAGTCGGCACCTTTATACACTTTTCTCGGCTGACTATATTAATAACAATCAAAAACGTGATTTTATCGAATATCAAATATGATTTTTTAAAAATCATTAATTTTGAGAAAGTGATTTCCAAAATGTAAAACGTGAAACCATGGGCGAAAAGAATACAATTATTTTTGGGCGAAAAGAGGAAACTGTTTTTTCATTTTTGGTCGAAAAGAGGACGTGGGCAAAAAGAGGAAGGTCATTTTTGGGCGAAAAGAGTTCCACCCCTTAAACCAAACATACAACTTATTACTTTAAAGAGGATCTTTGTGTATTATACGTTAATTTTACATATGCTGCGTATACAAACATTTTTTTAACCAATATAACGTTTTTACTTCTAATGATTTCAATACGTATTAGTCATTTTTATATATTTTTAAGAAATATTTTGCTATCTTTTTATTTTTATTAGCCGTTAGGCAGAACTTCACTGATAAGTTTAAAACGCTTGCTTTTGAAAAGCTTAATACTATTGATATGTTTTTTAAATTATGTCATATTTTTTTAAAATATTTTTCACTTGAAATCATTCAAACACTATTCTTATTGGAGTAATAATAACTTGTTAGGTAAAGGCATTTTTTCAGTATTTCTATTTTTTTATTATCAGAACATTTAAATATAATTATTTCCGAGCAACTTGTGTTTTTTGTTATTCGATAATTTAAAGCATATAAATCATAAACTAGCAATTTTTTCAGATCTATTTTTGTATATTTATATATTAAAACATTATATTCGACTAGAAATTACTTGTATATAATAATTATGACACAGAAAAATGAAAAAAATGCAATTCAATGTTGTTCTCTATGTGTTTCGATCTATCATGTTGTCAGTGTATCATTGATTGAACGTCTTATAATGATTGTACTACTTTCTACTGTTTCAAATGAAGTCCAAGGTTGTCGTTCACCTGAAGAAAATAAGCCGTAAAATAATGCTCCAAACAAAAAAACACCACTAGTAACGGAGAATATCATGGTCCACTCTTCCTTATCCTAGAAATATATTGAAATTCAATTAAAGTTCTTAAATTTAACTATATTATTGAAATTCTAACTTTATTTTTTCGGATATAACTAGTTACAACAGGGTTTAAGACACCTGATATAGTAGCAACTGTGTTGGTGATCGCCATTAATATGCTGGAATATTGAGTACTTATATCCAAATGGTTAACACTGTAAAATACAAAACATGAGAATAGGTGTGTAATTTTAAAGTTTCTTAGTTAGTTGTGAATTACGTAAACCCAGCCCAAGCAAATGTTCCAAGCCCTAGCATGATTGATAAATAAACTACAGATTTTTGTCGAGTTTCGGCATATGCTGTTGATTATATGAATAACGATTGACTTATGAAAGCACTGCGATAGAAGAGCTTTCTAATCTATAAAGTTTAATATTACAATTTTAAATATAAGTATATACCTGTATATCTATATTTAGTAAAATATAAGTACGTGCTAAAGTAGTATCAAGTTTTTTCTTCTTTCTAAGCCAATCTGCAAAAAGTTCAGCAAGATGAAGAATGATGGATAAGAAAATAAATGGCACAGCAGTCCAAAAACTTGAGTATTTAATGTCAGAATTTTAAACTTCTGAATATTAAAATAAATATATTTTGATTGTTATCATTATTTTAGAATTTAATCTTTATAGTTACCATTCATGTAGTTTGGTTGATCAAAGAATGGCTTGTAGATTATATACAATTTGTAACAAAGTGGGCACATATTATTGCATATAGTGATTTGGATATAATAAAATCCACCCAAGGATAGATCAAACAATTGACTGTAAAATAAACATATACATATTAATAGTACTTAGAATATTATATGATACTTATAATAATAATAAGACAATACTAGAAAATATGAGATAAGACATAATGGAAATTTAAGAAGATCGTTTAAAAATCCTATTGCTGTAGAATTTATTGAAAACAAATAAATGGGGTTATTAATAAGTCTATAGAACTGAAAAGATGAAGGAAAACATAAAGGGAAAATACCGCGTGATAGATCGAAGTAAAAAAGATTAATATATACAAAGGGTATATAGACGAACAGTGACTAGACGATTCAAATAGAAAACGCTAGAAATAGAGAAAAACTGAAAGGCTCATTTTAGGAATCATCATCCTTAATAAAAAAAAGAGAAAATTATCAAAGTTGCGTTTGACAACAATACATTTACTTTCTAAATCAAACTAACTGATTGAGTTGATAATGTAGTTCAATTCCTCTATAGTATCTGTCATCTATTGGAGATTCGGCAACAAGCACCAACCAAACTATGGACCATATTATACCCATGATACCTAAGCGTTAAGAAAAAAGATTAATTATTCACACGAATCATTGTGTTGGGACCTTTTAACTAGTACATAAAATGCATAAGGCCAACCGTAGTCGTTTACCAACCATTCACATATTATATATCAATTCACCACATCCATAAAACTTCTAGAAAAAGTTATTGACCCCGAATGAGTGTATTTATCAAGTGGAGCTACACAACGTGAATACTGGGGAAGACGAATCCCTAAGTGGTGCAAACTATATATATATTAAAAATAAAGTATAAAGAACGCGTATCATTACACTAACTTCGAACAGTCCTTCGAATATTCTGATACCAATTAAGAGATTAGTAAAATATAGGACTGCCATAGAGGTGAGTATGGTCAGAATTGCAGTATTTAAGACGCAGTAACTGATTATTTTTACGCCATCTATCTAAGAGCTGAGTATACCTACGGCTAGCTGTATAGGTATATGGTCCAGAAAGAACGAACATGAATTAGTTCACGCATCTGTGTACTCCAGTTAAATTCACCAGTCTGTAGGAAAATAACATAAGGATATTTACGTTTAAATAGTCGCAGAGTAATAATTGACGATTGCTTACATAAATATCAAATTATTTTGTAAACTCAATTCGTCTGATGAAAGAGAATTCGATTTGTTAACATAAAAGTTTATTTAAAATGTTAATTTTATTGCAGTAGAAACGAATCACTGATAAAGATAACAACGAAAAATATTTATTTCACCCAATGTTATAGCTACAAAAAAATGTTAGGAATTTAAAGTAAAGACATGTTTTTTAACTAGCAACTTTTATAATTTCAAATGTAATAGGTATTTAAGATCATTTAATTTAATTTTGAGAAAAAATTACGGTTGAGGGATCTGAACCTTAAAACCCCCTTTGGCTACACTATTGATTAAAAAAAAAACTCTGATGTCTTTGTGTAATTTAAATATTTTGTAGAAAATGCCCTGCTGAAAAAGTAGATATAAGTGTTTAAACTATAAACGGAACATACATTATATATACATACATATTTTATTTTTGTTATTATGTATTTATTTGGCGGCATATAATTTAAGAACGAAAATTAACAAAATATGAAGTTCTTACTTTATAGTTCGTGGTTATAATTTTCAAGATTGCTATGCTTAAATTCACTCAAAAGATGTAAATATTAAAAAATCCCAGAAACGATAAGACGATAAGAAGGAAATCAAGTTACGGCGTATTTTAAAAAATGGCGGTTGTCCGTAATATTTGTAAGATATACATAAACCTTAGTTTGGAACATTTTAAAATTTAATCCATTCATTCGTGTTAGACAAGTGGTGAGAAATAAAGTAAAATATACTAGAATTTTTCGACCGGTTCGTGTTGTTCTATAACAAAATGTGCGTGTTGTAGTGATGAATGGACGACTTAAAAGACTATAATTTCCTGATTAAATAAATAATGTTTTTATATTAAAATATCGAATCATAGGTATTGTTAAAAATATAAACTGTGCAGTTTTTTTTTTTTTTGATCAATATATTAAGAGTAAGATTTGTATAGATTCGTGTTTTTTCACAAATATTTTTAAATACATATGGTTATATGGAAATTTTTTGGTATGGATTAAAAAAAAAAAAAATAATCAGAGAACCATTTTGTTTATTTGTCGTACAAAAGTACTTAAATAGAATCGTCATCATAATCATTTATCCCTTATGAATCAACAAGTGGTCAGTTTCGATATTCAACGCACCATGTGTAGAACATTGTTTAAGGCATTTATAAATTATGTGTTTAGTTTATGATTACATAGCATTGATTAAATAATTTATATACAATTTAAAGCTGTAACTAACGGAGCATTTTCAAACTTAGTACCCGTTTAAGATCATAAATTTAAACTTTTTAAGGCCAAGTGGCTAATGCTACAATTAGTCTTCGTGATAATTATAAACACATGTTGGAGAGCATTGAACTAAATGTAATTACAATTTCAGTGGAGTCTTGTAGTTTACGTTGGTTTATAAAAAATCGAATTATTGATAATTCAAGTTTTAGAAAAAATTGAATTTTATTATAAGACATGCAAAATTCTTATTGTTGATTTAATTTATTTACTTCACTCTTCTTGTATTCAACCTTAAAGTTAGTTTTGCAGTCAGATATGCGCTCTCCACTCTTTCAAATAGTTATTTACTTATAGTATCCTAAATATATTTAAAAATATTTTGAAAAAATTATTTTATAGTTGAAAGTAATAATTAAAACTACGCTATTTTAAGAAGAAATCGACCATTCTTGTTTATTTTTTGTGTTTAGATGAGGGATTATTTGTAAAGTTTTAAATCGCGTGGAGCACAGAACAATTTCGTTTGGTATTTATTTTCGTTTTTGATTATATTTCCGTATTACCTATAGTCTATCTAATGACTGAGAAATAATTATTAGATAATATAAGGTTATAAATATAATTTAGTACTTATGGCATTAATTATGGTTGAAATATAATTTGAAAATTGTAATATAAATGTAATTACAAAATGTCGTATGGTTATGAATAAATTACGTATAGTACTATGGTTATATATATATATTTTATGATAACATGTAATATCGTGTCCGAGGACTATTTTACGAATACGTCCAAGGTATATGATATGAGTGACTACCATATAAGTGATTTTCAAGTGAATATTATTGTTGGACTATGGTTCGATTATTATTGAGTGTATGTGTTGTCCCCAACGGATCGGATCCGCGTGCAAACCCGATCGATCAGTTTTGACTGACACGAAAGACGACGTTGTCGTTTTCAAAATGATTTACGTTTCGAATTTCAACCGGAAACGGAGTAGATATATTGTTCCACCGTATAACACTATAGCCCTGTTGCCACCCCGGAGTGATAAAACGATCTAACATAACCTTATACGCGATCATGGCTGTGTGTGATTTCAGATTATAGTCAGCTCAGCAGAATGACCATGGACGTCCACCATCACCGAAACGTGACGACCGCGTCGTCGTCACCATCGTCGCGGTACTCATCGCCCACGGATACCGAGATGGCGCAGCAGGTGACGTCCCTGCCCGCGGCAGCGCTGCACCAGAGACCGCAGAAGCGCAGTTTCGACGTGGCGTTTCTGATGGCACCGGACGACCTGAGCAAACGACGGCCGCGACCACTGCCGCCGTCCGCGGCCGCGCCACCCGTAGCCCGGTCGGCATTCACCAAAGTGATCTCTCCGGACCCACCGTTGGCCCTGTCGCCCGCCTCGTCACCGGCCACACCGCCGCTAGTCGAGTTCGGTACCTACTTGCACCAGCAGCATCAGCAACAGCACGAGTGCAGCCTCAGCCCTCCCCTGCCGCCGGCCGCGGCGCATTTTATGTCACCGTTCCCGTTAGGTTTCCGTTCACCGTTCGCCATGATGATGCCGCCGAGGACGCAACCCACCGCGGTCGGCTGCAAGGACTACCCGTCAACGTTGCAACCGCTGCACCAACATCACCAACAACATCAACAGCAGCAGCACCAGCAGCACCAACAGCAACAGCAACAGCAGCAGCAGCATCAGCAATCGTTGCCTTCGCCATCTCCACTGCAGTTCGGGCCAGCGGCCGCCGCCGCGGTAGCCGCTCTGCCGGCAATGCTGCTGCCCGCGTCTATCGCCGCGGCCGCGCTCACCTTGCCGTCGCAGAACGTGTGTGCCAAGTGCAACGTGAGCTTTCGCATGACGTCCGACCTGGTGTACCACATGCGTTCGCACCACAAGGGCGACGGTGCCGGTGGTGGCAGCGGGGGTTTGGGTGGTCTGGGCGGCGCAGGCGTCGGGAGCTCGGGCGGCGGCGCGGACGCCAAGAAGCGCCGGGACATGGACAAGCTTCGGTGTCCGGTGTGCGACGAGAGCTTTCGCGAACGGCACCACCTGACACGGCACATGACCGCGCACCAGGATAAGGAAGGCGATCGGCTGGACGACGAGGACGACGTGCCGGTCCAGCACCACCAGCAGCAGCAGCAGGGCGCCAAATGACGTAAGGCGGCCGCGGGTGGCCGCAGGCGCACCGCCTCGTACGCGCGGCTCGCGGACGACCGCCACATCTGAGCGTCCAAACTCCCACCCCCATCCGCCACAAGCAGATCCACGTGTGCATCATGTCTCATCACCATGTGTTGTCGTTGTCACTACGTTCGTGTGGTCGGAGTTCGACGGATTACTGACGAGTGAGTAAAAGACGAAAATCCTTTACAGCGCATTCTTCTCGCAACAAAGATCTCTACGCCAAGAAAACACAACTATAGATTTGACCAACCCGGTTTGTTTTAGTTGATTTTTATTATTTTTTTGTTTTTTCTTTCTGTTTTTTACTTATCGTATACATACATATTATAATATATCACTTTATAAACATACTACGTAGGTATACGACACTGTTCACCGGAGTTTAGATTAATATTATATATATATATATATATACACATAACCTTCGGTTTTACTATGTGACGAGCGAGTTACATTCTAAACTTTTAGTGCGAAAATTATTAAAATTATACTTAAGAAATATAAACTGTACGGAACGTAGCCCGTTTTTAGTTTAACGCAATAATGTAAAATATACTACAAAACATTCTATTATATTCCAGGTTCAAATAATGTTAGTTAAGTAAGGTACTTTTTACGTATTTTCATGTATTCTCGATCGGTTGTTTCACGACGATTTAAACTTATCTTTATGTATATATTCTTAAGTGTACAGCAGTTTCCTTTGGCAAATTTATTAAATTATACAATTGTTAACAGTTTAACACGAGTTACGCTACAACTTGCAAAGATATATTCATTCAATCGGTCTTGAAAAAACCTAGTCTAAAGCGGTCATAATTTTCAATTACTATACACGGGCAATATTTTTTTTTCAACTTAAATCCGATTTGGGTTGCTCTTGTCATTTTTTTTTCATGCGTGCACTTTACCCTCTAATGTGAAAACAAGGGTGACCATTAGGGTCGACAAAAATGACAAATGTCCATACAAATCATAGCCGAATACGAGTAATAATTAACCATGTCCGTGTATGGAGGGGGGTCTAGAATTTAATTTTGTAATGGGGTCCGATAAATAGATTAAAATATCTCTTTGTCCTTAATAAATATTGTCATGTGATCGCTTTTAGTATGATTCTAATATTGAAATTAAATGGACCGAAATCGAATGATAACGTTTTTAAAATTCATCTGTACGTAGGGGGTCACCTATTCACACATTATTTTTACGACGTATTGTTTAGAAATATCACGAATGCCAGGCAATATTTATTATTCTATGTATTCTACCATGAATATTACCAATCGATCGCCAATCGGTAAATTATCAGTTTAAACGATTGTTGATACATTTATGTACTTATAATATAAATGTCTCGATGATTCTTGTAGACTCTATATCATGTCTTTAGATATAAATAAACTAGACGTCATTGAAACACGAATCATTTTAATAAACTTAATAAAAAATAATAATAATAGTGTGTCTATATATAGTAATTTTTAAGTGTATTTTATTTATTTTATATTGTATAAATCTTATTTAATCTATATTGTTACCGAAAATAATCGTTACTTAGCGTTTTACTATTACTTATTTCGTTTTGTGTTAAAGTATTATGTATATTATAAGTATTACATTATCAAAATATTATTATACCTTTTTTTTTGCTACGTGCATATTATTATAGTGTTAAGTGTCTGAACTGTTATTTGCTGAATTATTGTTAGTATTTATTAGATAAACTGCTAATAATATAATTTAGATTTACTAAATTAAAAAAAAAAAATTATTACACATCCCGTTTTGTTTTTTATATCCTTTTCTTTTAAGTATATCAAGTTTATTATATTTAATTGTTTGTAAGCTTTAAAATCTTACATACAGTTAGTATATACAACACTTTCTAGATATGCCATACCATCAATGATAAAATTTATCAACGGCACTAGTGCGATATAAATTATATTGGATAAATATTTTGACTTTTAGGAAAGGTATTTGAAAATGTTAAAAGGTGGTATATTTTTATAAGATTTTCTTTGTGGCAAAACAAAAAAAAAAAAAAAATTACCAAAAACTTGCAAAAACTTTTTACAAACGTTAGAAAATTAAATGCTAATGAAATCAAATGTTTTGTCTATTATGATTTAAATTATATGGTATTAGTTATTCTATAAGTATTTATCGTAGCGGCTTGAAACATTTACCAAGTACCTACTTATATTTTAGTCATTTACTTAACTATCTAGATAATTTATTCGAAAAAGTTAAAACATAATAAGTACAACCATTAAGAAATGTGGTTATATTGCTATGTCAACCATCTTTAGAAAAATAAACTGTTCTTCCCGGACCTTTTTCACTGAGAATTCTTTTTTCGAGTGCAATAGTACAATTGTTTCAAGTTAAAAAGACCAGCACAGTAATATCATTCACCTATCCCAGTATCTCATCCGACCCAAGGAGTTTCGCCCATATTTTATTTGACGCGGATCGCCATAACGACGTCCGCCGGGTACGACTTTTGAGCCGGTCCGTTTTCCGACCAATTGCAAACGTTACTGACACCGTCTCTACGAGATACCTTCTTCCGCGATCATCACGTTTTTGGTTACTACGTATCACAATTTATTTTTCTTTTATTCAATATAGTATTTTATTTCATTTTTATATCGTATCAGTGATCATTTTACTGCGACGCAGTGTTATTCTTCATTATTTTATTTATAACGTAAATTATAACACCCACCGTCGCCGACGCGTACGCCTGCCTCGTTGGAAACCGGGAGAATTGTAGTGACTCGTTACACTTGTACACAAAACCGTCAGACATACGCTAGTATACGATTGATAAATTGCAACCAGGTCGTTTCAGCTTAAATGATGTACCCAAATTATTATAAATAAAAATAGTAAATTTTCATGTGAACGTAACAGGTACTTTGAATGTTGATGCTCGAGTTTCTTCTTGCAGACTGCATGTATAGATGATATGCCGACACTTGGATTTGGGTTATTTGTGCGCGGAAAATTAGGCCCATGACATTTGGATGCAAAGGTAATTGGGCACAAGATAGTTCGGGAATATTGGTATTTATAGATACATTTCTCCGATCGCTGCCTATAATCAAAATATTATATTATTCAACTCATATTTAATTAATTTAAGTCTGCTATTAATCCTTCTTTATTACCTGGTTAGCAAACGGTAACTCACCAGTCTTCATTGTGTACAACAACTGAATATTTTATTTATCTGAGTTTTTCCGTTTCAATTGTTTTACAAATACACGTGCGTGCCATCATTAAAATGTATAGCTACTTGCAATTGATGGTGATTTTATTTAATATCCTATTGATATTTGACTAACTATGTCAAAGATTGTTAGAGCATTTTACATATTTCGATGTTATTTTTTTTAATGGAGATTTGGCTGTTGTAATAAATGCTTGAATTGCTTTGAATACATAATTTAAAACCATAACTTCTCTTTAGTTTTTTAATTCTGTTACACGTTTTTGTATAAAGAAAGACATGCGAATCAATCCAAATAAAACCACATTCCCGTAAAAAAATAAAAATACAAAAACTAATTAACAAAGCAATTTGAGTTAGGTATTTCTATTAATTGGCTTTAATGATTACAATAGTAAACATTTTTTTACTTAGAAAGTTATCCATTTTTAAATATTATGTTATTATTATTTAATTTAATATTTTTTAATTATAGGTGATGTGTATAACTAGATAAACTAGATGATAAACTAGTATTATTACTTAGTGTTGAATGGCAGGTTAAAAGATATATTAAATCATTTTGAAATTTATCTGAAATAACATCGAAGCATTCAAAAATACGTAAATCAAGTCAGATTATTTTTAAATCAACAATAAAATAATTTGTGATAGTATAAATAAGTATAGAAATCGAAAACTACTAAAACATTTGAACCTGCTGGTAATATGGTTATAAACAAATAATGTTACCCATAAAATAGGTGTCATCCCCTGAAAAGTTTTAGCGAAAAAATAACATTAAATATAACATGTACGATAAGGCAAAGTTTGACTTGAGCATTTGTTGTTTTTATTACGATCGCCCGACTAATAACTTACTTTTAAACCATGATAGGTTCAATTTTTTTTTATTCATCCCGAACGCAACCGGGTCCCCGAACGATCATAAAATAACAGTGGGTTATTATTATTATAACTTTTTGCGAGTTTTTCGTATTTCTAGTGAATGTATAATTTGTTCGGAAAATACCCGCACAGACGTCTTATAAAAATGCAAAAATCAAAAATCCGTCGTAAAAAAAATAGAAACTTTGGGTTTTTATTGTCTCGTCTCTGTTGAGGGTTCTGAAAAATATCTTATATAAACCACCGTAAAAAAACTAAATAAAAAATAACACGCGTATCCTGCCACTGCTGTCTATCTTTGGTACGTTCTACTATCTCTCTCTCTCTCTTTTTCTCACTCTCTTTCTTTTTTTCGGTTTCTTTCATTCTTTCTCTTCCCTCTCTCTCTATTTCTCTCACTGTTATCATACGCCACCCATATTGACCGAAAGCACCGAGAAAGCCCTAACGACTATTACCACAGATGACCATAAATCATATATAACCCCCGTGCTCCTTCGCATATTTTTCCTGGGAACGCCAAAGAAAAAAAATTGAGAAAAAAAAGGCGAAATACTTACACACACACGCGCGTGCGCGTGCGCGCTATTTAGGTCTTCTTAACCGTATACGAACCGAGCGTATACGCGTACGCGACCATGTGTGTGGGTGTTTGGATCGAGCGAAGGGTGGAGAGGTCAATAAAAGTGGAAATCTACAAGACGGAGCCTGGCGGCGCTATTCATGCCGGCCGGAACGGATGACGCCCCGCGTTATGTGTGGGTTATATCCTTCGCCTGTATATAATATATATAAAGTCCTCTCCACCTCCGTCTTATATACCCTACTCCGAGCAACATCATTTCAACCGAATATATATACGTGTATTATATATCCCTGTCCGATATAATACATCGCCGCGGTACGCTGTACGGGTAGATAACAGCTGGAAATATAAATCCCTTCGAAAGGAATTCAGCCCCCCGCCCCTCACGACCATACGAATGCACATGCTGCTAAAAGCTTTATTAATAACAATAATAAAATACCCTTGGCCTTCGTCAGTGTGTGGAAATCAACTAACCACAAATACCAAATATATATACACGTCATAACTTCTTACGGGCGTACGTACGTACGTACGTGTGTGTATGTGTGTGTTGATGTTGTTGCGCGTAAAAATGCGAATGTAACATAAGCCATGTATAAATATATATATATATATATATTATTAAACGTATTACTAATCTTTTTTTCGTGCAATTTTTGATTGATTGAAATACGCACATATCGTTTTACATAATAATTTTAAATCCGATATAATCGTAGACATTATTGTAGTATGATAATATGAAGTAACCATTACGTATTTGTCTCGCATCATCATATTTTAAAGTATGTATGACTATATTTAAAATTAATTTAATTAATCTAGCAATAAAAGTAAATTTGAAGTATTCAAAACAAAAATTAATATTTATTCGAAATAAATCTCGATTCAGGGAAACAATTTGAGGACTTTTATAAATGTATTACAAAAATAAATTCACAGAATTATATTTTTTGTTGTACGTAACGAACTGGATTGCGGAAAACTAATTTTATTTTATTTTAAAGATCGTTTACTAAATAAGCGTTAAACTTTAACTCGACATTAAATTACGATATAATTGTTTATTACGTTAAATAAGAGTAGATTTTAGTAAGAGTACATTTTAAGAGTACATTTTACCATGATTTATAATATGATTAGTGATAAAAATGTTGACGAATACTTTTCGAGGTTCTACTCATTACAATGCTATTCATTATTTTATTTTATTTTTTCATGAAATGTGTAGTAAGGACTACGAAAATTTGAGCTTGAACAGCACCCCCCCCCTTCCAATATGAGTTCATATCATACACAGTCCTATTCTCGTATTTTAAAATAAAAAAAGATAATAAAATACTATAAAATACAAAAATAATGTATTTTAATTATGAGAAAGCTATTACTTAATTTGTTTGACGGAAGTATAAAAGTGTTGTCCATTAGGAAAATCAATGACCCGATGGGTGGAAATTGTAGCTCAAGAGATCAAAAATATAGTAAAAGAGTCATCTTTTGACGACACATATGATAGAAAAAAATGGAGAGGTTTTGTGATTGCAGCGATGGCACTTAATGGACCGATAAGCTGGGGAAGAAGAAAAAAGAAGATAAAACTATTGAATAAATCAAAAATAAAATTAAATTTACGCATGCCACTTAAAAATTTCCTGAAATTTAATATCGAACGTTAATGATACTAACCATATAATTGGTTATTACTAGGGCTCGATAGTTAAAGCATTTGTTTATTTTTATGGATTGACTTAAAATGTAGCAGAGTGCTATAGAAGTGTATGTTAAGTTATAATACGTACAATTATGAAATTTGTAAGTGCTTTTTTTTGCTTTTTTCAACAATTTTTCAAAAAAATGCTTATTTCCAGATTTTCTGATTATTTTTGACCAGTTTTTTCTACGTTTTTATAGTTTTATCCTGCAAAGTCGTATTTGATAGAATTAAAATTAAAAATAATTCTTATCTTATCTACGTTGTGACGTTGTTCGTCGTCGTCCAAAGTATCGTTATAGGGTTAACAAAGATATTCCAACACTAAAAATAGAACTGAGTGTCAAACGTCTGAATGATCAAGAACAGAGAGAACAATTTACATTTTATTTTCCAAAAAATCCCTTAGAAAATCCATTAAAATTGAAAGTGAAGATTTATTTTTATTTTGTTTGATTTTTTAGTTAGAATTTTAAATTTTTTTTTTTTTTAATAAATATTTGTACTTAATTTTTAATTTTTTAAATGCTTATTTTAGTGCTTATAATGATGATTTAAACGCTTTTTTTAACGGTTTATTTTAATGATTTTAAGTGCTATAAGTCCCGAGCTCTGGTTATTACATATTGACATCCCAAAAACTAGTAATGGCCATTTAATGTTTTCCCACGCATACGGACTGTGCGATATTTTTACGCGTTTCGAACGTCCCAAACACCGGACAGATTAACAATTTGGTCACAGCACTGGACGAAGTTTCGTAAGTATCGCCTTAAAGAATCCGTGAAATTTTCTAGAAGAACGATTAGAATGAACGCATCAATAGACTTTTAAACATTGACCGTTCGGTTAAAATTGTATTGCAGATACGAAGAATTATTCCGAGGTATCCCCATGCGCGTACGGGTCGTTGTACGTACCGATGAATTATCGCGTTAAAACGAGGGCCGAACGGATCCAGCCGAAAAACCGGTGTTCTGCGGTGAAGCTAGTTTTCGGCGGAATCCCGACACGAGCGATGGATTTACGGCGGTGAACGGTTCGGCGGCGGAGGGCAAGACGAACGCGCGGGTGACGGAAGTTCCGACACTGCAGTGCTCGCGGATAATCGCCGCGACAATGGATAGTACTGTGCAGGTATACCGTATTTGTTTATTTATATATATATATGTGTTGCGCTCGAAACCGGAAGTAAATAATGTATGTACAATAATATCGTGCGCACGAACAGCGCATCTGAAGCGCGGAGCGCGCTAAGCGAACGTGCCAGGGGCGGGTAGAAACCCGCGGAGGCCATTGTGCGCGGTATCGCGGGCGCGGGGCGCACCTGTCGGCCGCCGGGCGTTCTCCCCCTCGCGACCCGCACGGGAAGGCCGGCTGCTGCGGTCAGCCCCGGCCAGCAGCAGCAGTAGCAGCAGCGTTATTGGTTCCGGAAAACCTGTGACGATAATTAATAACCCTTCGCGGTCACCGCGCGTCCCGTCCGACGCGTCGAAATCGCGCATCGTCGTATCCGGGTCGCGTCGCGCACGCGCGCCATCACGCTGACAACAACAACAACAACAACAACAACAATAATAACAATAACAATACGCGCGCATACACCGCGTAACGACGTGTACGTGACACTCTCACACACACCACACATACACACACACACACACATTACGTACGCGGTTTAATGTAATAATACAATCGCGCGGAACAGACACGAGGGCGGTACATAAATAAAACATGACCGGAACGAGTCGCGCGGGTTTCCGTCTATTCGCGCAAAGTTCACCGCCACCGCCGCAGCAGCCCTCTCGTCCCTGCTCGCCCGCGACCGGGGGATCGGCGTGTTGGTTTTCCTATCGCCGCCGTCAAAGGACGCGATCCGGATGCGACGTGACGCGCGCACGCCCCCGTATACATGTACGTTCGTGCGCGCGGTTCGGTTACGTGGGACGCGGTGAACAATTGAACCGCCGCCGGAATGGATTTGCCGTGCATTCGATCCGGGCGCCGTGCCGAGGGCCGCATACGGATACGATCCATGTCGACCGCGAATACGTGTGTAGCGCGCTCGTGAAATTTCCAAGAGATGTCGGAATGAATACGTGCCCCGTACGTCGTTCGAATCCCTCACGAGCTTGTTTATTATTTTTTTTTTTTTGTTTGTACGTATTCGTTTAAAAACGAATTCGTCTAACGTTTCCAGGGACTCGGACTGGAGGGACGTTCAAATGTACCTACCACGGGATTTCATCCGTGTACTCGTCAAATATACACGTCGTAATATACTCGTCAACCCTAGACATTTAAAAAGTTTAAAAATCCAATTAAAATCTAAAATGAAATATACGTCTCCATTACAACCTAAACATTGGTTAAATGTTTACCATGGAAAAATATCAATAAAAACAACAACGTCTATTACCGAATTATCTTATTCCATCGCGGTGTTTCGCCATCAATAGTCCATAATTCAGTGCATGGTTCATAGGTAATTCAACTGTTTGTGGCACACAGACTGCGGTATCTGTGTTTTGGTATAAACTGCTATTAATTGTAGAAGACAAAATTTGCAAAAGCTGTAACACGTTTTGATGGTCAGATACTTAAAAGCATAGATTATATATTCGATGTACACATAGTGTACAGTAATATTTTCGTTGTAAGATCAGTAAACTTTGACAAAAAATTCTTCACCGAACATACACATTCACCGCCGCCGTTCTTATAAAGACGATATATGAGTTTAACACTAAATATAATAGTATCACATATTACCAAATACGAACGTCCACTTGTCACGCGATAAATTTCAACTTTTTTTTTTTTATATATACCAAAATGCGTCAAAACTTTTCACTCGTTTTTTTATTTCCTCTCGTTGCCTCTACCACCGTTAACTCCGGGGACCATAGGCTACTTTAGCTTATTGTCTCTAGAAAAGTGGCGGTGGTGTATATGGGAAGGGCGAAAAAAAAAATGATTAAATTCAGTTCGGTGTCAACTACATGTATGTACGTATAACCGAGCGACAACCAGCGCCACTTGCATGGTGTAATGGTGCGGCGGTATGTAGTGCGTGGCGCGGGGCTTATAACAATAATAAAAATAAAAAGGGCCGCGCCAATATGGCAGTTTGCTGTCGCCAACGGTTCTCTCGTCGAAAAACAAGCCAATTCCATTTTCCAAATTAAATCTCGTCCGATGATATACGGCTGGCTGAGGCGTTGCATATGGCGGCGGGCGACCAATCTAGCCAAAGTGAACTCGAAAAGCGCACAAAAGCTGCTATGCCGACACACGCACACGCACACAGATTGTTAATATTATTATCACACATAATACATAATAATATGATATAACGGTGTAATAGAAGGAGAAAAAGAGAGAAAGAGTAAGAGAGTGAGAAAGAGAAAGAGAGAGAGAGAAAACAAGAGCAAAAGAGAGCTACTCTGGAAAATGACCTCTTGGAACCAACGAGAGCCGAAACGAGCTCAAATTTCGTATGGATTATGTACTAGCTATATAATATGATATACATTCAAATAACGGCTATCGTAAACGAATACCATATTTTTCTGGAAATTTCAACGACAAAACGTCATACGATGTTAGAAATAATTAAATAATATAAAAAAAAGCATATGGATTACGTACAAATGTATACCGAAATTTGCTTTTAACTAGCTACTACTCGAACACTTGGAGATGTAATTTATTTACAACACCGAGGTTTTACTTTTACTAACCATGAATTTTGGGTACGAATGTGTATTAGTTTTTAAGTTGCTCAGACCGTGTCTTCGAGATTGAACGTTGAAACCAATTTTTGGTGTTGAGAGTTAAAATATGTCTATGATTTCTTCAATCTAAATGTCCGATAATTACGAATAAGTTTATACTGCGGATTTTATTAAATAGTTTACAATTTAATTTTGTCTAACTAACTGATATTTAAAAGCTTTACATATAAGAATACACAATACAGTTTATTGCTGCATAATAATATTAATATAAAATATATTTGATATGAATTAATTACGTAACTATGTGTATGGCTATCATCATTTCATGAGCACTAGTATAGTATTGTATTCACAATTCGAGTACTAAAATTTGTTCCTCGTGGTGGTGATGATGATGACATTATTCCGGGCTATGACTTATGTAGTCAATCCGATTCGGGTTCAGTCGTAAATCAGTATCAATTACTCCTTTTGGACGGCGGCAGCGACGGTAGCGGCCACCCCAAGTCCCTAACATCCATAAATCCGGATTTGGGGTGCGTGGAGTGACGAGGGTTATATATATATAAGACAACTCAAATTGAATCATACGCTCTGGCTGACTGATGTTCCGTTTATTCAAATAGACCTTTGTAATAGTATGGTGTGTGCGTGTATCAGTCGTGGTTTATCTGACCCATCAAACATCACCTTCATCCCCTTTTCATCTAAAAAAAAAAACCCCAAGATCATTCGTACGCAAACACAAACACTATATATGATATATACATATTTCCGGTTCATAGATGTGTGAATACATTATATATTTTTATACATATATATTATGTTATGTGAGTGTTAAAAAAACATCAGAGTAAAAATATACCAGATATTATATTATGGTATGAATTCAGCTGAATCATGATCAAAGTCACTGTTATAAATACGAATCGGAAACATCTTGGATTGACCTCTTCTTAATACTATACCATAAAAAATATAACGATAAAGCTAAACTTCCATATCATATTCTAACAAATATCTATATAAACTACTTCCCAAAATTATATAAAAAAAAAGCCTCATGAAGTTTAAAACAATTCTTTATAATATACTACGATTTTTTCTGAACATATTCTCTTATATACACTTTCATTTAAAAATACAAGTATAAAATAAAAGTATATCGTATTAAACATAATATAATTACTATACTAATTACTATGCTTAAAGGGATCGATTGTAGGTAACCATAATATTTTCTAAAAGGATTTTTTTAAATTTATTAAATAAAAATTGAAGTTTTTGAAAAACCAATTGTATTTGTAATTTTTACTTTTAACCACTAATTTTGTCCTAATTTATTAAAATACTAAGTTACTCTAAATAATGTTTATATAATTAGAAATATTCGGTGAAAGTTTCAAATTTCAATAATTTTATTTTTCTACTGAGTTACGATGAAAAAAATTGGTTTTGTCAAAAATAAATCTCACTATAAATTTAAATTTAAAGTTGCTATTAATTGTAACTTTTCTCTATCATTAATAGATAAATTGTAGGGCTAGTTTTAAAAACGACCCTGTTTCAATGCACTCTACATAAAATTAGTTTAATTTTATTGTATTTTTATAATTTAGCTAACTTCTTATTGTTATGTATAACACAAATAATGAATATTGATTGTTATTGTAAAAACATTAGCAATATTAAATTTATATAAACAAAATATATTTATAGATATTCTTACATTTATTAAAATGTGTTGCTTGAACAAAATAACATTAAAATATTTTTGGGTTTTTGTGACTTAATTTTATCTCATATTGAGTTATATGCCATCTACCAACGTAAAAATCTATAACGCTTTTTCTAGGTAATAAATAATATTTTTACTTTTATATTTTCCCGAACCATTCGAGAAAATCTTCTGTAACTCTTTTTCTGCAATTTTTGAATCTGAAAAATCACATTCTATGATTTTATGTACTTTCTTTTGAAAGAATTTTTTTCTCCCATATCACACTTTTTTAATTGGTTTTATTAATTTTAAATATTCTACATGACATGAGGAATATATTGCTTTTATAATTAATTTTTTTTTGTTTTATATTTTGTAATTTATGTTTATTTTTTTTCATATTTTTGAAAATTATTTAATACACCTAGAATCTTTAGAAAAGAAAAATGATGTCAATTAATCTTATAGAATACTTCATCGATAGTAATGTAGATAAGAATTAAAACGATTTATTAAGTCGTCCACATTTAGAAAAATAAACTTACAACTTTTTAGTGTCCATTAATCAAGTTTTACTTGCACTACGTAGTTAACAGAAAAAAAACAATACTCTTATTCGGAGTAAAAACGATATTTAGCAAAACTAACATTCTTCGAATGGCTTCTAAGTTTTAAATTTAACAAGTCGTAAAGTTTTTTCCTACAAAAAACCTTAAAGATTGTTTTGCAAGAACTAGCGCATTTAAAAGTCTCTGTTTTGTTATAAATTGTTAAGTTGACTACCACCAATCCTCTATTATTTGATTAGCATTATACTACCGCTAATTGTATTTTACTAGTAAGAACAATAGTTCATACATTCGTGGTGTTCAGACATTTCTACAACCCAATCGAGTTAAAAAATAAAAAAGATGGTTACCTATCACTTTTTATTGCCCACGGCACATTAATCTGGTAAGCCCGTGCATTGTTGTCACTCAACATTTTGGCAAATCCAATTCAAATGTCCCCGACCAATATCCAAAAGATTTGGCTACAAGTCAAAA
This sequence comes from Sipha flava, assembly GCF_003268045.1. NCBI lineage: Eukaryota > Metazoa > Arthropoda > Insecta > Hemiptera > Aphididae > Sipha > Sipha flava. Next base: position 4,485,756 of record NW_020272783.1, on the reverse strand, counting down.
TACACCTGTCACACATGATAATGCTAACGATCACATTCCCCGTAACGGGTTTTCGATTCATGTGTAAAGAGATTGTTGGGGGACCTCTTCGTCATAAAAGTCACATAGTGGAAATGACGATAGCATGCAAAAAGACGAAAACTATTCTTATGTGTGTTGAAATTGGTCCAAAATCGTGTTTTTGAGTCGACAAAAAGGGTGTTGTTTTGCAATATACATACATTAAAAAACATTTATGAACATCGATTCGATTCATTTTTATTTTTTATTTTTTGTTGCTATTCACATTTGTAGTTTTACGGAGTCGATAATGATTATTTTTTTACTTATTATTTTTGGTAGATTTTGTAATTAATTAGAAAGTTAAAGATAGTCAATTTCCATATTAAATTATTTTAAATTATATTATTTCGATTAGTTTAGATTAATTAAAATTAAAATAAATAAACATTAAAATAATTTATTATTGAGAAATTTCTAGAGTATTGTATAATTGTGTATCTTTATTAAATGAAAATAATGTTAAAAATTAGATTTAGTGTTTGTGAAAATTGTTTATTTAAATCGAGTATTTATCCTCCGTTAGTTCAATACTTGAAAAAGTTAACAGGGAAATCTGTAAAGGTCACTGATTTTTATATCCATTACAGCATAAAAATAATTCATTAATTCATAGTATAATATACAACAATGTCTTAAAAAATCAATATTATGATTTAATACTATGATTAAATACTATGATTAAAATTCCTTAATACTTAAAAAATGATGATCCACCTAAATTTTAAATTCATGTGGATCATATCAATTGCTATAGTTACTATTATAGTTACTATCAACCACATTTTTCGCGAAGATTAAATGCATACGTGTTATGCTGAAATAAAGCGTTCATAGAAACAATGGCTACTGAAAGTGACACTTTAAGAAAAAGTATTGTCGAATCATTTTTTCACGTCTAAAGTCAAATTCTGGTAATAAAATTATATATTGTGCAGTTTTTCGTGGATGTCGGGTGGGATTAGTTCCACGTGATCAATTTATTTGTTACTGGACTATGAATAATTCTATCAAAGAATTTCTATTATTTCATTAGATTTTCTGAAAATGACGTAAAAAAGAATCAACATTTAATTTGTAAATATATAAGTATTAGGATATACTTCGAAGGGTTCATAGTTTTACCGTAATTAATTATAATTACTTTTATGAACTAAATACTCAATATTACTAAACAAAATTATTTCACGTCAGTAATAATTTTATAATAAAATATGCACAAAGATAGCTTAGTCATTTTTGGTCTTCATCTGAAGAAATAATTTAATATATTTTATCAATGATATAAGAAAAATATGAATAAAAATAATATTATTTTAAACACGAATAATAAATTATAATATGTTAATGTATCTATATAGATATCACATATTTTGTATTATATTGTAAATTATATTACTAACGAATAAAAATTTGACGAAATACCTGTTTCATTGATTTTATTTAGTGTGAATTATTGTTGTCGATTCAATTTAGATTTTTAAGAACAAAAAATGTGAATTTGTATGTCAACAACGATTTACAGTACGATTTTGCAGTACTTTATTCATAAATCATTCTTTATAGTAGTATGCCGAAAACTAAATATAAAAACTAATATTAGGTTTTCTCGTCATATTTTTGTTGAATAATCAATCATAATGATTTTTGAATAATAAAATGAATTTCACTTTGAAAACTTTTTTTTTTTTGTTTAAACAAAAAACATCAAATAGCTGAAAGTTTATAATAATAAATTAAAAAAATATTAAACAAGAATTTTTATGATATTTACTTGCGGTAAACTTGAGAAATATTATTAAATACTACTCCGTATTATGAAATCTAACCTTTTGTCTAACGTACATATTTTTATAACATGACTGCAATGTATTTTCGTATGTATAACTTGTATTATACTTTTAGTAATTAAAACGTATAATGTGTTTAATAATAATATTCTGTTTCATTCATTGTTTGCTGTACTTATGTTAATACATACACGCACAAAAGACAAAAGGTAACATATGAAAATTTACATGATAATAAAAAGCCAACGGCCAATCAGGCCTGTGCGCGTATTAATTATTTTCATTTTACAAAAAAAAAAATTGTGCGTGATGACCTTTGACGGAGTATGTCTTTAGCAGAGGCATATTTATGGGGAGAGGTGCTGAGTGAGCTTCAGCCTCCCCTGAAATTTTAAGAAAATCTAAAAAATATTTTCATGGTCTATGAAAATCGCTGCAAAAGTCTTAAATTTCATTTTATTGATTTTAAATTCATATTTTTATTTTGTTAGCTTATCTTACCACTCAGACAATATTTATCACGGGAGGTAATACTAAGAAGCATAGATAGTATTTAATAAACTTGTTGATAATAATCACTTAGCAGTATAGAGCTGCAGTTCAATGCACGATTAATGGATTTCTAAATGAATCTCAGTAGTGCTATCATCAAGACATTCTACCTCCTCAGACGCTTTAATTTCTTGTGATAAAACATTGTACCCTAATCTCTATCAACTGCTGAAAATACTTGCCATACTTCCTGTATCAACTGCGTGTGCTGAACGCAGTTTTTCCTCGCTGCGATAGTTAAAAACATGTTTGAGAAACTCAACTTCAGAGAATCATATCATTGGTTTAGTATTATTAAATATTCATAGAAATATTTTTATAACTGATGATATGATTTTAGTTAGTGAACGAGCCAAACGTTTAAAACTTATTATTTAGTACTTAAAAGCTAATTCACTGTATAAATTGTAAAACATATAAATCATTAAATTTTATTTTTTTGTTTTCGTACATGACTACGTTTATAAATTTTTATTAGCCACTCCCGAAATTAAATTCTGGATACGCGCCTGGTCTTTAGAGATGTAATATTTCTCCAATAAATATCCTGCCAAGTACAAATAGATTATGTTGTATAAAAAACGAAACGGAAAACAATAATAATATTGTGCACGTCCATAATTGCACACATAATCGTACACAGATAAAGATTATTTGATGTGATTCGATTTCTTTCTGAACTTTGAGTAAATGCATATGGTAAGATCGTACGTGCATACGATTTAAGATACGGTATAATACGGGATCATAACTTTTCGTCGGTGCTAATACCAGAAACACGGGGTAGAAAAAGTCGAGAAAGGACGCGAAAAAACTTACGCACTGAGCACGAAACTCGAAGAGCACATATTATTATAACCATGATATGAAATAATACGGATCGACGGGGAAATTAATAATTCTTCGGGAGAGTGTTGTTTTTTTTTTTAACCTGGCTGCAGCTGAGTCCTCATCGGCATGTCGTGATGCCGTAGTACGACTGCATGTGTGCAGGATGCGGACTTAAAAGTCCGTCCGGCCAACCATAAAATGAATATGAAAATCTGCTCCTCCCGCCCGCGGACTTCGCTGAGAAGATCATTCATTTATTATCCTTCCGTTATTAATACCGTACACACACACACACACAAGTATAGATATTATAATATAAATACGTATACACACACACACACACACACCGACCACATATAAAGGCTCAGCGTGTTGGGTAAACGTGGCGGCAAACCATTATAATATTTTTGTATATATGAAACGTGAAGTGAACACACACACACTCGCACACACACACACACACACACACACACACACTCGCACGCTCGCACACACAGATATACGTGTGCACGGACCAATAAAAGTTGCGGTGGCGATATCGTCACCATCATCGTACAGCGTCTCTCGTATCTGCTGCCCGTGCATCAGTGGCGGTAATCGGTTTACAACACACCGGCGCGCGGGATTATAAGGGTATATAATATAATATAATATAGAACGCAGTCGGCAGACGGGCGCCTGGCCATCATATTGTCGCCGTTCTCATGCGATGTTCCTTCTGTTCGCGCCGCCGCCGCCGCCGCCGCCGGGTCGACGAGCTCTACTAAGCGAAATTGCTGCGTCGTATTTTAACATATATATATGTGTGTGTGTGTGTGTGTGTGTGTGCCGAGAAGGAGAAGGACGAAATTATTATTGTTATTGTCCATTTAAATCTTGTCGGTCGGAGAAGAGAAGGAGGAGGAGCTGACTACTTGTTTAGCAACGGACAATAAAGGGGCGAGAAGAACGGAAACTCGACGATGACGACGATATAAGAGTAGCTGTTATAATATAGATATATAGTGTATATATAAATATGTGTTGTTATACGACACAATATTATTCCGTTTTTAATTCGAATGTGTTCTTTTATCATATTTTCAAAAATAATATCATTTTAACACCATATTCGAATCGTTGATGTGTGTGTAGTGTTTTTGTAATTATGTGTTTGTGTGTGTGTGCAGTACATACATGTAAAACTATGTCGTTGAAGATATTGTACTACCATAAGATATAATATTCATGCTTGTGTCATGTTATTATTTTTTAGAGGACATTCGTCGTCAGCAATTATTTCGGAATTGTTCTTGTCACAACCACTCAGGTTTATACCTCACACTTATCGGTTAAAATCGAAACGATTATATTCGTAAACGAATGTAATGTACGGATTTTATTGTTTCAATGATATACTTACTTCAAGACTACCATTACTCGTAATAGTCAATAATTGTTTGTGTTAATCTGTAATATGTATCTAATTCATTCATTTGAAAACATATTACAACAGAGTATTTTAATAAAAACGTTTCGATGAAATAACTTGGAAAATTAAATAATTATAATGATTTGTCTCTTTTATTCCTTTTAGATTTCGAGTAAAGCAAAAAATGCATTGGTATTTCTATGATGTGATTTTATCATTTTCATTAGGTATATTTTTTTTTCGTAATTTTAGATTCATAATATTAAAGTTGTTGAATGACTGTTAATTACAAAATTTGTAACATTTTATGTTCAGTGTTCTCCTTCGTTTCATATCCGATATTGATCGATTCATTCATTACCAAAATATCAAGTTTACATTTAACAAAATAAATTAAAACATCAAATTGAGTTGTATCAAATAATATACAAAACGAGCGCAAATTTTGCAGCGTGATTTTTAGAGTGGAACCTTGTTCTATTATAGAGTACATAAAGACCGATTTAGTGATACATTTAGCCATTAAAAGCCATATTATAAGATTTTAAGATATTACCATATCTTAAGATATTATAAAGTCATATCTGTAACAAAAAATCAAGCATCAGATATGATTATTATATAATTTACCATTAATTTGCTTTTATAAATGTTAAAACACATATTGCTTTAATATTATTGTAATTAAATATTATAGTAAGTGAAATTTGAGCTGGCTCATGATTTATGAACAAATTATGAGAACGTAGTTCAAATGGTAAAAATTATCATATTGGTGATTGTTTTATACTCCCATGGCATTTTGAATAGGATTTATGCATAATGAAATGGATAATTACGAGTGTGGAACACAAGTTAGTCGTCCCGAATCACATTCAAATGCTAATATAAGTCTAGTTATCATATTATTATTATAATATTCACGATGACCATGTTTAACGTTCGCAACAATACGATATCGGTAGACCGTTCGGAAATATTAAGCAAAAAATTAGTTTTTAATAAAACAACCTAATATTTATTACACTGGTTTGATGATTTCAAATAACCATTGAAATATCAAAGTTGGTAATATTTGCCAAATGGCATTATGTAAATCAGTTTAGTGTGATTGTTATACGTATTAAATCATGCTTGATTGTACTTATAATATTTTCAAACAATAATAACAAATATATTGGGTAACTACGAGTAATAATGATATTGAAATTAAGTAAATTTATTTAATAAGTTAAAAAGAGCTTATTAATAAACCTGTAAGAAATGTCTAATCGAAACTTTTTGTAAAACCATTAATAATTATAATATAATAAAGAACTATTAGAAACCTTTTCCATATATGTTTAAATAGGGCAAAGGCATTAGTAATAAAATATTAATAAAATCATTAATATAAAAATATTATTCACTTATTTATTTAATATTTTTACCATTTATTCAATTACGTCTATTAATTTTTATTTTTTCGTCACCTATATACTATCACTTATACAAAAAATAACTAATATTATTCAACAGTACCTATAACAAATTATCAAGTACACATTATATTATACTACGTAATATTATGTTCATATCATTTAATGCGATAACGGTTGTAAAAACTTAGTTTAACTTATTACTTATAACAAAAGAAGCTACAAGTCATTCAATAGGATTAAATAGAAAACAAATAGATGAACAATAATAAAAACATTGGATAATTTAATGAAAAACCAGTAAAATGTCATTTAAAACTGAATACTTATTGCTGGTCTAACTCAGTCGATAATTTCAATAATAGTTCTAGTAAAGCCAGTTTAATATTATTTTCTGATGAAAAATTTGAAGGTGTCATTGTATCCTGTGAAGGAATAAATAAATCGGGTGGAGGCACCGGAGAAGATGTAGACGACGGAAACTCGGTTAGAAATGGTTTCAACAATTGTGAAAGATTAGATGCAAATGACTGTTCTGGAGTTGAAATCGGTGAAAATAATGGGATTGATGTGGTCGGAGTTAAACTTGGTAACTGCAATGGAGCAGTATTAGATGATCGAGTTGCAGGAGTAGGTTTTGAACCAGATAAAGGTGTAGAAGTGTATTCAGAGGACGTTGATGTGGTGGAAATTGAACTCGATGACGCTAACAGCGGAACGGATGTAGATGGCGGTACGACTGAAGAATGAATGGCCGAACTTAGCAAACGATGCGTGGTAGATTCAGTGAACGAATTTGAAGCAGAGGTTGATACAAATGATCGTGTAACTTCGTTTGAAGCTGGCGTAAGAATTAAATTTGGTGAAGGTTTTGATGCCAAAATAGAGGCAAATGTAGAAACTGAAGTTGGTAAAGGCAACGGAGAAGACAACGCTGAAGTGTATTCAGTATTCGGCAATAAATCCATTGAATCGGGATTTATTCCAAATAATCCGCAAGAAGAAATCGAACGTACACCTGCATTTCCGACCTACACAAACCAATAACGCGGTTCATTACTAGAAATTTTCAATAATTTTTTAGTAGTAATCGAAACCATAGCATAACGATGCATTAATTTTATGATAATAATAAAAATATAATGATTAGTATTGATGTATTTGAAGTTTTTTTTAGTAATTGTTATTTAATATTTAAAAAGTTGATTCGAAAATAATTTTCCGTTAAAACAATCCACGAAGACAGGTATTTTTCTAATTTAATTTAACATTGTAAGTAATACTTAAAATAGTTTTTCTTTGTTATATCTTACCTTGGTTAATATTGACACCATAGTTACGGTCACTAAAATTACAAAATCAGCCATATTGTTCTTCGCGTTTTTGAGATTTTAAGTATCAAGAAAGTGGCTATAATTTTTTGAAGTTTATATACTCAAAATTGTTGACTGTTTTCTATGTTCGGAGCACGTTCTTAATCATTGTATAGTAAATAATTATGGTTTTTTTTATCTAAATTGTATTTATATACAGTGAATGTTAATCAGAAATACTTAGAATTATGTTACACAATTATAATGTGATAATATTACAACTGTATATTATGATAAGACTGTTTGGGGTTTGAAATTTAGACATATAACGACTACAACCAAAAAAATTTTATTGTTATTTATTATTCTCATTTTACTTATCATGCTTTAAAGTGTAAACACATAGTAAGATCAATAAACTAACGTCAAATTGTTTTAATATTTATCGATAAAATTAAAAACTAAATATTATTCATATTTATAGAGGGTAAATAATGGTTGTCAAAAAAAGATTTCCGTAATCATTACTTTTACCATTAATTTGTAAATTGATAAAATTATTTTAAATATAATAAATAATTTATTTATAAATTATATAAGTATTTACAGCTTGTCAATAAATATAAATAATACTACATGTATAGAAGCATAAATTCTCAGATTCTAAACATAAGTATACACTTTTTTCATTACAAATAAATAACATTGAATATGTAAATTATGTCTTCGTGTGTATTCTAAAATTTACAGTACTATTGTTTACAATAAAATAACTAAAAAAACAATATCAATTTTATAAAACTAATTTTATTTTACAGATTGAAGTCTTAAAACGGTGAGATCTATGTTTTTTGCGAAGAAAATATTATTTACATCCGTACAAGTGTAGTGAAAGATCGTAATTAGTTATAGTTGCATATTGGTTTGGCAAAAACGGATGGGTTCAAGCCGAATCCTGGTTGACAAGGACTGGAAGAAGAAACAGCGCCACACGATGGTGCTTTTAAATTCGGTAATGATTTTAATTGGACAGGTATGAATTTTGGAGAGCGGTATGGCCGGAGCTTACAAGAATTTAAGCGTGTTGGAGGTGTATTGTACGAGGACGCTATAGCATGAGAAGAAGGCTTTGAAGGCTTTGAAGATTTTGTGTTTTTAAAGCTGGCCAACAGAGAAGGGTTAAAAGAGGCTGTGTCGGAAGATGAGGAAAAATATGAAAATTGAGGTGTAAAAGGTGACAAATAGGAAATCGACAATGGAGAACATGGAGCTGGGTAAGAGAGTGGTGGCGGAGCACATGGCACAGGGTAAGGAGACTGGGACGAAGGAAAATAAGCTAGGTTTTGGAAAGATGTCGGTCGCGGAGCGTCCGGAATCTGACATGAACCCGGTGAAGTTGGAGCACAGGGTTTCAGCAACGAAGGGGATGGAAATAATGCTGTAGGCGGAAATGAAGGATATTGAGCACAAGAAGCTGTATTGTAGGATAGTGGAAGTTGTCCATAAGGCGGTTCGGAGCCACAGCATGATGACGGGTTCTTAAAACCACTATAAAAATTTGCTTTAGCCTTGATATAAATACGAACAAATAAAAGAATGATATTATTTATTTATTAATTAATTCGCTTTTCGTAATAATTTTAGTAAGATTAAATATTCTATCTTACCTCGGTAAAAAAAAAAGTCACAGTTAGTATTGCTAATATTTTCGTGTTCATTTTTGAAGAACTCTGAATCAAAGAAACAATGTGTGATTCATGTCGAACGTTTGACCAATGTTTGGCTTTTATACTGAAAACATTTTTTACATGTTGGCCATCATATAAACGTAATTCCTTATAATTTCACCTTCGGAAAAAATATAAATACAGATAGTAAAAATGTGTATTGGTTAGAAAATACAAATATTATTGTGCTTACTATTTGATAAAGGTAGCTGATAGATGATTTCCATCTGAATCAAACGGGTCATTGTTCTACTTCGATTGATTAGAATTTCGACCTTTTTGCATTATGTTTATGATTTTCTTATTTGTGTGTAATATAAATATTATACGACTATGCATTAAATTATTTTATTTACAATGCCTGTGAATAAATAAATATTGGGGCTTATACATATAATTGTACCATAGTTCATAATTATGAAAAAGTTTGTAATAAATATTTTAAATAATTGTTGGATCATTTTTTACTAAGGGAAGCGAATAAATCGTTATTGCATATTGTATAAGTCAAATTGAATAATTGTGATTCAAAATTTAAAAATATTTTTTTTCGTACTTGATTTAATTGTTAAACTAAAATTGAGTTAATTCCACGTACGAATTAATAATATAATTAATGTTGTTGTTCCTAATTTAAGAGTCTAATTACCAAGGTAAGTGATAGAATTGAAGAGTAAGAAGGTCTTTATAAACCATATAAATAAGACAAGAAACCTGAGACAATTTTTTGTTTTAATATTTTAATTTATATGACTTGGCCTTGAATATGATGTGTTGATGACGGCTGCAACATGATTGCGCCCCGATCTCTTTTTACCTGATAAAATCATAATACCATTGCGCACCAAATAATAATATGTGTATATACTATGTATAATAATTTATGTATAACATAAAATAATATATACAATACATAATTTCTACATATAATTTTCATATACATGCACTCGAACTTATTATCTATTAATTCACAATTTTTTTCTCCAATTATTACAGGTTTCGGACTGCCAACAAATTATCATCGTTGGCTTAGTTAATAATTGTTTTTTTCTAAACTACATGTATGCTAAATGTATATACTGATATGGTTAATAGTCGACATTTTTTTTACTTAAAATTGTTTTATTTTTCTTAACTGATAGTCATTTGTCGATATTATTATTATAACTATCATTAGCTCAATCAAATTTTCATTTGGATTTGAAAAAATGCATTTTGTGAATTAATAGTTTGAGTGCATGTATATGCAAATAATGGAAAGTATATATTGTATACATTATTTTATGTTGTACATAAATTATTATACATAATATTATCCACACATAATTTGGTGCGCAATTGTGGTGTAATTAATCGGGTCAAAAAAGGAAAAATTGGGCAATCGTGTTGCACCGGATGGTGACATACGAATAACACTGCGAATACGATTGGACTAATTACTAGCGATACAAAAAATATATAAGTATTCTTAAAGCATCAATATCAGTAAAATAGTGCTTACAATTTTCATTTATAACAGTTAATCCGATGTATTTTCTACAAATCCAACAAGGTTAAAGTAATATTTTTATACTTACCAAATTATGCTTAGGTCCTTCATTACACGATTATATTATTTTATACATGCATATGTATATGGTAAACGACAGCAAAATGTTTTACATTAATCCGTATAACTTATGAGTGTAGGTATGTGCTTTATTGATACTAAAAACTTGAAATCAAAAATCAATCACGCTTTCCGTGTGATTTATATCCTACGATAACAACATAATATTTGAAACGGAGTACAGTGATAACTGATTATAACTATTTTATACTTTGTGGTACGAACAAGCGTGTAACTGTATACACATATATGTGTATGCATCGTGACTGGAGGGGATGAGTATTAGTCTCTGGTCTGGTTTCAAATAAGCGATCGGTCCCTGGGGTTCGTTCAAGCTGTGATCAGACATGAGGTTGTCCCCTGAAAAAAATAACCATTTTTTATGCGGTAAATAACTTGCCATTTTTATGACTCTTCGGGGATCCTTTAGCATCTTTTGCCTCAACATTGAACACGAATTCAAAATAAAACAATAGTTTAGCACATATTTTTGTTTCTCTCGAAGTATCAATGTGCTTTAAATTGTATAAAACTTCAAAAATACAGTTAAAATTAAATTAATTATTATCAGAAATTGTGTTAACATTGCAGTTCTACTGCGAAATGTTTTTAACGCACGTATCGATTACTTTTAATGAAATTTTATTGATAGCATACGGTTCTCGGTGTTCATCGTTGTACACGTTTCGAGGCACAATCTCGACGGTTGAACATCGAAGTCTTTTATTAACAAGGGCTGATTGAATAACAATAACAACCACCGCCGTAGTGCTGTAATGTTGTTTTTACAAATCCACAGCATCGTTTCAAAGATAATAAATAAAAACTAACACGATGATTTTTAGTAAGAGCACAACATATACAGCGTATGCGAATAACGGCAATCGCGGTAACACGTCCGACGCTCAACAGGTCAAAAACAACGGTACAGGGTTGTCTATATTAGCGCGTCGAAGACCGGAGACGATTTCACTTGGTCCGACACACTCGTACCCTCGAGTCCGCCACCGATCGTACACCAAAGTCGTCCCAAGTCGTTGTTCGTTTACACGGTAACAATGGCAAACGCACACTGCTGTGCGCGGTATGACGAGGGACACGTCGGAACTCCATCGGCTCGGGCGCGTTATGTATCCTCAGGAGGTCGGGTAACGTCGTGAAGCGTAATATATTATTTATTTATTTAACGTACATACATATGTTTATATGTGTTAAAATACGAGTTTATATCATTATTTTGTAGTAATTAATTAACAGTACAGTAATTGTATTCGTTCCATGGCCTTAAGTTTAAATGTTACATCGCGGGAGGAAGTACAGGAAAATCTGACTCGACGGATTTCGACGGTTGGCAATAGGTCTTGAACAAAAAAAAAAAAAAAAATGATTATTGTCGTCGTCGTCGTCGTAAGACAACCGCGTCGGCTGATCGGCGCACGTCCAGGCGTGACCGATTGAGCGCGTGCGCCAGCGGCACGTGCACCGCGGGACGATCAGCGATTTGTCCGTCTCGTGCAGCCGAACGTGGCCGGTCGTCACGGGTAAACGGTACGCGCGAATCCCGTGGTACGATCGTTTAACCGTGTACGGACGGGCAGGGGGCGGGGGGAAAAGAGTTGGCCGCGCGGGTTAGGCGCGACAAGACGCGTATTTGTTCGCACGCGCCGTGCAGGGCTGTTCAATTAGCCGCGCGCAACGCGAATTCTTATCGCGTGACGCATCAGCACGTCGCAATACGGTTGGGCGCGCATCCGAGGGCGGTTCGCTCGGCGCACCGCGACGACGACGCCACTCCGTGCATGATATCTGTAGACGCGTTGGACTGGCAATCGTTACGTGTTCGCCGTTGATCATCGGTAGGGAACGGGCTTTGATGCCATAAAAAACAAGGAAAATGTCCTGAAAAAATACGACTTGATGCCTTGAAATAACGCTGTGATATCGAAAAACTGCACTAAAAAATTTAAAAAATACAATTTAAAACAGATTAGTGTATGTATAGTGTATTAATATTGTTATTATAACGTTTAACTTATAAAAAACGTATAATTATAAAAAATTTAATGTTGATTGTTATGTAGTTTTATATTAGTTATTTGCCGTTATCGCGCATCCCGACGTTATCGAGGTTATTTACGATTAAGTTCGTTTCACGCCAACGATACGAACGGGGATTTTCAAACTTTTAGAATTACGTATAGGTACAATCAACCGGCCCTCGTACGAATAACTAATTTATGAGACAAGACGATACTGTTAATCAATTTAAATTTAAAGAATATTTTTTTAAAACTTTTATAATTCCAAGCAAAAAATTTATATAAAAATGCAAAAAAATACAAAATAAAAGTTACATTTTTTAATTCCTTTATGTATGAAATGAACTTCGTGCTTGGAAAGCAATGTTTTCGAAGATTCTGAAATAAATGCAATTTGCATTCAAATCCGTTCCCTAATCATCAGGCACGGACAAGAGACCGCTATCGGAATGGGAGGGGGAAGGGGGCAACGGGAGATACGTTCTCTTCGCGCGGCGAGATGAAATCAATTCTGGCACGTCAAAATTGTTATTTCGGTGGACTAATTTTTATTTACGAAAAATAATACATAATTTTTCCATAGTTAATCAATTTTATAAATTCCTATAGTTTCGCCCGTATATTAATACATTGATGTGTTGCTGTTTAATTTACTATCCAAAATTAAACCTAACGCTTCCTCTGCCGAACCAAGCATAATACTTTTTTATCATTAAAAAACTTTTTGATTCCTGTAAAGTGGATGTGGTTGTTTCTCGTGTATTACAAGCGCTCTTTTTACACTGATACATTTTTAAATTTTGAAGCATTCTTCATTTCTAGCGTATTGCATAAATTTCCTAATACTGTAGATTTGCGTTGTTTATTTCGAGTGGAACATTCCGCAAAATATTTCATTGGCTATTATTATTGCGTATATATATTGTGAGTTGAGTATGCTGTATGTGGTATGCTATGTATAATATGGATCATTTATGAGAGGGACTAAATCATGGCCCGGGGGCTCAGCCCCCGAGCCCCCCTAGTTGCGCCTATGATTATATCTCGTTTTATGTACAATTTTTTTTTATTTATGGCGCGCCAGAATCGATTCCTTCGCACTGTGCGACGACGACCCGCGGCGTTCGGATACGACACGTCGAGTTTGCGTATCTTCCACTGAGATAACGACGAGTGACCTGTTCACGCGTCATAACGTTGTACAACCGTTGTTGTCCGTGTCGCAGTCAGTTCCTACGACGTATTCGTGAGTAACGACGACGACGTGGTGATATCAACACCGTTACAAAGCGCAACAAAAGCGTACGAAAACAAAACGTTTAAATCCCGACCGAAAAACACGATTGTTTGTGCACACTCAAATGTTTTCGTCCGTTGTAATTATTCCGAGCGTAACTACGTGCTTTTCTGGATAATACGCTTCCACGACGATAAAAATCTTTTATTTTTTTTATCGCTGCACGCAAAAACGTTACACATAATACGCTCGCGCACGCACATGTACAGTATAAATTATACTGCACACGCACACATATGTCATACAGCGTGACGTACGAGTATTACGCCGATTTTTGTTTTCACTTTCTGTTATAATATAATATTTACATACGCGCATTGCATACCTACATGTTCAACTGTGTATATAAACACGTGTTGTACGCGAACGCATAAATTAAATAATACCAAGGACGCACGGACCGTGAACGAGGTTTGGACTTTTAAAAACCACGTAGCGTTTGGTTTTAAAACTTCAACGTGCACCGTAACAATGTTTTCGGGTATGGAAACGTAATTTATACTAACCGTGGATGCACATGGTACGGGTGAAGTACGTAATGGCTGATCTACTACACCATGTTGTTTGCCTGGTTGTACACTTCAGAAAAGTTAATTTCCGGGTTCGTAATTATTTTTTTGAAGTTATCTAGTATAATATCACTATACTCTATACATAAATTACTATACCTTGTACGATTTACATCGATTTTACTAATAACGGAGAAAAATTGGGAAAAAATTGCGAAAATTTTCAATTTCAACTAAAATTCGAACCCTCATTAGAAATAATCGCCTTTTATTTTGTCACATAATACTTTTCTTTCCGTTCGTGTTCACCGTTTCTACTAGAAATATTGCTCCGACCATCACAACCTAAGAGATTAATGAAATTTTCATGTTTACATAGTTATTTTTTAAAAATTACGGTTAAATAACTTTGGTTTGAGAAAAGGTTTTGAAAATTAAATGCAACATTTTTCATATATATTATTGATAAATAAAAAAAAATTGAGTTTAATTAAAAAAAAAAAATTAAGAGCGTTTGAATAATAGAATAGTACATTTTAACAAAATGATAATTACCACTAAAATTCGCTACATATTTGTAGCTAAAAAAAATTTTCCAGAAATTTGCAAAAATGTTTTAAAAGTTTTACAGAATGAAATATTGATGGAATGAGATATTTTAAAAGATTTTTATTAAACAATATTAGTTGTTTAGTCAAAGATTTTTCATAGTTTCTAAATATTTTAAAGACATTTGAGCTGTTTCCAGGCACATATTTATAGTAATGGTACATTAAGATTATACTATTATAATAAAGTATTTGAATAAATAGTTATAAGTTATTATAACATAGTTATTAGATACTAATTTCTAATAAAATGAACCATTCTAATCTTAAACCAACCAGTTATCGGACTTTGACAGTATACGTATTACATATTATTTATTAATATGTAAGTTGTATTTTCACATGAATACTCACATGATAAATACTTATTTCATAATCGCATTTAATTTCAATAAGGTTTAGTTAATTAATCATTTAATATGAAGCTTAAGAATGAATCTATTTTCGTTCCAATAATGATTTTACTCTAATACGTCAAAGTATAATTTATCAGATGGTGGAGTGGTGCAACCAATTATATCAATAACATATATTTCACACGCGCACACACACACGCACGCACACAAATACTCAAAAATTTTATAGTAGATAGTACTAAAAAAATATTATTTCTTTTCGAGACCAAAGTTGTTTTACGCATAATACACGCATATTACACACGTACTACAATGTGATTGTCTTTTGGACGATACACTTGAAGCTATAGAAGGTCAGATGAGATACAGCAAGTATACTTGTAGATATAGCAAAGGACTGAATACAATATAATATATATTAACCACGATGTAATAATTATAATAATAATAATAATAATATTCATACCAATGTAATTAACAATTATCCCTTAGGCGATGGGGTAGATGCGGAGGTAAGCGATGATGGTAGGGTTGGATGCATCGGGAACCGTAAACGCAGCTATATAAATTACAATATTATTATCATCATCATCGAACCCGTGGGAGAAAAACATCGTTTAGAGAGGTTTTAATTAAAACCCGTTGGAGCAGCAACCCGCGATTATGATCGTAATCCGTTTGTTGTGGCTATATTAATATATTATCGAAAACAAACAACGTGACGGCGGCGTTTTGTTCATTATGGCGATAATTATTATTATTATTAGCCCAGGTAGTCGAAAACCGTTTTAAAATATCGTTTTTGCGATAAAATTGACGTACCTCGAAAAATGGCTACCGCAGTCGACTAGTCCAAAAAAGTTTCGCCGACTTAACCGACCGGAACGATACAGACACGGTTATGAATATTTTTAATTTACTCCGACCAACACGCTGGTTGATTAGTGCGTTTTGCCTTTTTTTTTTATACGCGTACGCAAAACGAAAAACCAACGACGTCTTTCTCGCCAAGATTTTCCGACTCGAAACCAAACGACTTGATGACGATCAGTTGGACGGATAATTATTATTACATTGTTATGTGTCTGGTAAGTTAAAAAGTAACAGTTGTAAAAAGAAGACAATTGGTATAAAAGAGTTTTTTTTCTAGTGAGTTTAAAAAGTAAGTTTTGTGATGGTGGTAATAGCATACTTCGCGCGTACAATCATTATTTGCGTTTAGTCCGACCCAAATAAATAATGCATTAACATTTTTTCTTAAGGCAATTATTATTAAGAACAAATGTTCAAAATTTACAAATATATTCAATCCCTTCACGTGAATTATATTAGTCATGCATAATTTACAGTCGTATATATGGTTATGAAACTTTGAATTTTATCCGAAGAATGTGAATTATTTCTGGTAGTATTACCTACAGTTATGCCAATTTTACATAAGTGAAAATACACACCATACGCGTTTAATAATATCTTACCAACACGTATGGCAGCTACCTGTCATAGAATAAAATTAATACTGAATACAATAATACTTTCAAGAAAATATTCTTTGTGATTTTTATTTTAAATATACTGACACATTGTTTATTAAAATGTATTATTTAAATAATTGCTCAACAAAAATATTTAAATTAAATATTATATTAATATAATATATTATTATATTATTTTATTTTTATTATATTATATTATATTTCACTGTTGCCATTAATCAAACATTTTTTAATAATAATTGTGGGTCAAGCGAGGAGTTTAGAACAAAATAGAAGACCTTTCTAATAATATTCTGGACAACGTTCACTACTTAATTATTATTAGACCAGCAACAACTGCTATTATTATATACTTACTATACTTACTAATATTTATATTCTATAATGAATAATCCATAACGATGAAAGATAAATGAAAGTACCATAAGTAAATATTAGTGCGGACTGTTCGAAGTAGTGGGAGTCAGCTTATATTCCAATCGCAACACCGACCCCCCCTACGTGTAAATATGTATGATGTGCATCGTTGTTTTACGTAACACGCGTACACTTTTGAAATGCAACTCTATAATTTCAACTTTACAAATGCGCATTTATGCCGTCTGCCGCACACATTAGTCACCTAACATTCTAACCTACAATTATGTTCTTGTAAATACTTTCAGTTTCGAGACTTTTAAAAGATAGTCATCCAGTAAAATGCAAGTATATGATTAATATAATTGAATAAGCCAAAAGAAAAATATATATAAAAATATTAACAGATTCACATTGAATTATGTTCTACATTAACAATGATTTACGGGGTACTTGTTCAACATCTAAAAATTTGATTTGTTTTCCTATCTCCCATCGATTTTCAAAACTTTTTGATTGAAAAAATGTTAAAATACAGCAAATAAAAATCGAAAACTAATGTTTAGTGAAAGATAAAAATAGAGCGTCACCGCACTTGAAACTCACGTTCAAACAGAGCTCGGTTAGCAGTATAACCATATGACCGCGTCGTGCGTGCACGATACACACACCATTGTTTGTTCTGTTAAACGGCTAATCCTTTCCGAGCGTGCAGTAGTGCACTCGGAGCATATTCTACACACGCACATCAACCCTCGCGAAGCGTTCTCTTACATTTTTTTTTTTCATTGCGACCCTCGTCCGATTTGCACGCGGACCGTTGCGAACGCGAGTCATAAATATTAACAATACAACAACGTGTTCACACATTATCGTCGTCGCGGTCGTCGTCGTCATCCTCCTCGACGGTGTGCCGTTCCGGTCGAAACTAGTGACGGATCCAAAACGGAAACCAAGTATAACGTCAAACGCTTGGTACGCCACGACCTTGATCGCGTCTTCCGATCTGTATACACTGTGAAATAAGTCGACTGAAATAATATCAGTCATAATTCAATTATTGTACCGATAGGCAATCGACCCACTCACCTAAAACAGGAGAATGTGCAATAATCAAAAGTACATTAGGTCGTGGCGAATGCGCTCAGTTTTCAGTGTGTACGGCTTGCGCTGACTCATTGTTTTTCTACATTCTGTACCAAACACGTCGCGGTTTTAAAACAGCGCACTGCGGTGCAGAAATAAAATTAAAAAAAAAAAAAAAAAAAACCTTAAACGCACGTAATTCTGATAACCGAACGGTTACGAAAAACAGGATGAGACGTTGTCGAAGGATCAAAGACCCTAAGGTTCGGTTGTTTGAAGAAATGCATTTCAATCGATCAGAAATTTTACGATACACCCGTGATCGGATTTGCTCGCTCGCGGGACGGGATGAATATTCGGGTTGCGTTCAGGTGTACTCGCGTATTGGTTCGTAACGTTCGTAACGTTTCCCTCTCCCACGGGTCGGTTCGTTCCGGATCCGTCCCCGGCGGCTGTCCCGTAACCCCCCCGCGCGCGCGAGACGGATTGCGAACACGCGACAAAATCGTATCGCGTTAGCGCTGACTGCATTTCGTCGCGGCGCGCTCCGTGACCAATCGTCGCCGCCGCCGTCGCAGTGTGCCATCGCCGCTTCCCGCGCGCGATGACGGTGTGGGAAAGCCATAACTTCTGCGGCCGAATTCGTCACACGTTTCCCAGTGCACGAACGACCGGACCTCCGTGAGAGTCTCCCCGGCCGCCAGCGCTTCTGCACTTTTGCCTCGCCGCCGCACTACCCTCAACGCGCGCGCCCGTCGCAAATGTACACGGCGCTACCCTCGCGCGGCGTCCTCGGACCGTTGGATCCCTGTAAGTAGACCGTGAGACGCACCGCGGCCCGTATACATCTTTCGCGTGCCAGCGCAGCGTTTCAACGCACCGGCGTAGGGTGCGACACGTCGGGCGATACTCTTTTGCGTACAAATGTACAACTCAATAGCGCACACAAATTTTTAATAACTGCGACAAATGACCCAAACGCGGGACTCGTTTCCGTTTGTTTGGTATTAGCACATCTAAACGATAGGTCATCTGATTTTAAAACAACGTTTTCCTATGCACCTTTAAAAAAACATTTGATATTTGAATATTCCTACGCAAAAGATTTGTCAGTTTCCGGATAACAAATTGTGTAATGTTCGCTAACGAGTATCACCGGACACGTTAACAACAATTGATGTACGCCGGACCGACTTCCGTAGCGATTCCGTGCGCGTTTACATGCGGCCGGAGCCCCGCGCGGGTGCACGTCGTCGGGAAACCGCTGCTCGTGTTTGGGTTCGCGCGTAACCGATCGTCACCGGTCAACGCAGTTCTATCGGTTCGGACCGACCGCGTTCCCATATCGCAGAAACTGTAGAACACGCGAACCGTGTATGACGAAAAAATCATTAAGAACAAAAATTATTTTCCTTCCAAAAGTGTTAACCGTATCGCTAGCAACGTTCGAATGAGATGTCCACTAACAATGATAGATAGTTATTCAGTAGACGCGTCAAATCATATACATGATCCAAACGTGTACGAGAATAAGTTTTTAAAAAATCGTCTCGTTTATCACGTACGATAACTATGAGGTGATAATATTTTTAATAAAAAAAAATAAAAAAATAAAAACTGAATAACAATCAATGTTGAAGTTATTAATGTTAATCCTCGAGTGTCGTCACTTTTGTGGGGCGAAGTAGGCATTTGCATTATGACCCTCCCCCTTGGTGAAAATATAAATCATTTGAGCCAATCTACTTAGTTTACTTACTTAATTGAGCCGAATGTTTGTATTGAATACTTTTATTTTTATTTATTAATCCACAGAAAAATAGTAAAACATTTCAAATTATTGATTTGTCAAATAAGTATATAATAATATATGTTAATATTATACATTTTATATACATTGTGAATGCATTAAATAACAATAAAAAAAAAAAAAAAATTTGGTTGATTCGTTTATTTAGGAAAAAGTGAGAAGTATATTTATTATTGTTTTCAATTCCTATTTAGTCCGTTTTTGTTAGTTTTTGTAGTTTAGAAAGTTAGCTCTTTGTTGTAACCCTTATTAAAAAAAAAACCATATTTATAATTGAAAAGATTCAATATCGGTTGCTACGTTACCTAAAGTTTCGATTAGACTCTTCACTCAGTTAAAACAAACCATAACTATGAATCAATAAGTTCATACTTTAATACTTATACCTTGAATTCTAGAAGACTATTTCTTGATAATTAATTTTTCTACACTCAACATTATGACAGGACCTATGACAAGTATCCTTTTTCTTAAATTAAAATTGCCGTTTTTTCATTTTATCGTCGATCATGTGCAGTTTTTTTTAAATGATAAACACGTCGAATAGATTTTAACATCTATTCACGCACTTTCCGATTTTAGAGGTCTTTCAGTATGGAATAATTTTAAATTTGATAAACTTTTCAATAACTGGTACTAAGAAAAAATGTATCCTTGCTTACAGGTAATTTAAGATTGTAAGCACCGCGGTAACAATTCACCGTTCAAAATACTATTATTATTGATATTATTTTTTCAATGATTGATTGGGATTTTTTTCTTTTTATCGTGTTTGTTTGATGATTTTTACCATGTATTATTATTTACTTTTCTCATGTATCTGTGAACTTTTGTGGTTTATAAATAAAAATTAATTATATAAATTGTAAATAATACTATTGTAATTTTTATACAAATTTTTCAGCGTGATTTTATTATTATAATTATTTTTGACTGTTGTTATAACTGTATAATTATTTACGTATATCAATACGAGATGGAGAGTTTTTATTTCAAAAAAGTTGATGGAATTTAGATTTAAATGTACACTACACTTTTTTAAAAATCCATCTGTAAATCTATGCTCATCTATCTATATCTACCTATGTTCGTGATGTATTTTATACCTTATATATTTACGTGCAGTTTGATGCAACGTTTTAGGTAGAGCTACATAATTTAAAGTATGAATATTTTAATATATGTTTTAATATGTGTTAAATAATAATAAAAAAGTTTTTACCACTGTTAAATACTAAAAATTAAAAAAAAAAATCAACAATAATTATTTGCCATCTAAAAACGTTACTCTCGAATTAGTAAAAAATACTGAAATAAAAAAAATATTTATGACCAGGTGATATTTAAACAGGAACTTGTTTGTCTGAATATATATTATGCGTGTCGGCACACCCCTCCGTGAAGGAAAATTATTATAAACAAAATAGGACGCGTTAAGTGCTTGAATTATAAATTAAATTTACCAGTAAACTTTGATGAGGGTTTATATTGAAATAACTAGTACCAAATAATTTTGGCTTGCGTTTAAAATAATTTGAACAAATGTGCTATATCTATAAATAAATAAAATAAAACGGTCTAAACTCGATTCGTTATATTGACAAATGAAATATTTTGTTTTATATATATATATATAAAGATACAGATTTAAACAGTTATATACAGACATACCTACATAAACAACGTATTTCATAAAATATTGAAATTGTTTTCGATTTACCCAAATTTGTATGAATTATTTCTGTTGCAAACAATAATATATTATTATTTATACGTATAAGCATTGTAAATAAAAAAAAATGTATTTTCTTGTTGTTAAATTATTCATTGTAAATTATAAAATGTGGATCGATTAAAAATGTATAGTTGGAATCTTATTATTATTTAATTTTTTTGAATATAAATTCTTAAGAACAGTAACTTAAAACATAAAAATAATAAATCCGCATAAGCGCATTTAAGGAGGGGGATAAGTTTTTTAGCACCCCTGACTTCAATTGTAGCACTTCTGTTCCTTTTTTTTCAGATCTATTTAATCAATAGTAATTACAGTGAAATAATCTTCAACTTTATTTTCAATAATGTCAGCACCCCCAATATTTGGGTTCTAGTTGTGGCCATGTATATATACATTGACTTACATAGGTGTTTTTAATTTAATAGACAGTTACTAGTATTTATTTTCGGACATTTGAATGAAATATATATATATATATATAGGTACTAAACAATGAAATTAAAAATAAATACGAGTATAATAAAATTGTACTTGTCTTTTAAAAAAAAGTTATTTTTATAAAAATTAAATTTATTTAACTATAATATAGAAAAAAGATGAATAATTCTTATACAATATATCTAACTCAGTAATCTTCCTATTTATTAATCTGAAAATTATAATAATACCTAGGTATCATCGTTGATGTAATTTGATCATTATTATTTTTACATCTCGCGCAATAACAGCTTAATATTTGAATACCAAATATCCAATCGATATAATCATAAAAACTGTTACAAATACTACAGTTTTCAGAGATATTAAATATAAATTTTTGATCAAACAATATTAATCATTAAATCGGTTTATTTAATCAGGCTTAAATTAATTTCAAAGCGATAACAAAAAAAAGAGATTTATTAAAACAATAATAATTAAATACCGTTGTTTTAATTTTATTAAAACTTGAGGAATCGGCGTATTTGCAGCATTTATAACCGTTTTATGTATTCCTACCGAGGTAAGTTTGTACACAAAGTTTGAACGTTTGTATAAAAGATACAAGGGTGTAAATAATTATAACGTTTGTGTCTTCAAATCTTTACTTTCGTACGCAGTACGGCCTCTCACCTCTGGTGTAATTTGTCATTACTACTAAAATGAATCAAAAATAAAACCGAAAAGGGTGTGCGGCGGCCGTGGTCGTAAAAACTGTGGTAAAATTCACCCTATCAAAAGACGTCGTGTGCCTTTTCCAAGACAGTCTTTTAGGTCCCTATGTAAATTTTCTCGCCTAAAGAGATAAACCCTGAGAAACAAGTCTCTTACACGGTCGTATAAACCGCGTTATCTTCTGGCCAATTAAAACCAACGAATATCACTTATGCAAATATCGCATGTTGTCTCGGTCTCTTCGTCTCTTTCTCTCTCACTCTCTCTTTCTCTCCCAATTGTTTACCTCTCTCGTGTGTCGTTCTCCCTTTCAAATTATAAATCCATAATGATACGGAGAGAACGGTTATAAATTAACTTTGCGACTACTGAATCATTTTTTGATAATCGGATTCGTCGGAAATTTATGGGCTTTTGTTGAAGAAATTACTATTTGAGACTGAAATATGCAGGTATATACAAACACCTCGCTTTATACATACATATATACTGTCATACATTTTAAATAATGAACAACTGAAACCATTCGTTGTATAAAGCGGAATCGTTATCATCTATTAAACATACAAATATATTTTAAATATAAATATTTAACATGATGGTTAAAAATAATTTTAGTGAAGAACAAAAGAGTAGTATAAAAACTGAAAATGTTATGATAATTTATTCAAGTTGAAAGCCAATAATCGAAATATAAACTGAACTGATTACTGTTGATTATTAATAATTATTTATTATCTATCCTTGTTCTATAACCCATAAAAACGATTTGTACAAATCATCAAGAATGTACAATTTTTTTAAATTTTCGACTATTTGAGGTATTATCATATAATTACATATTTTCGATAAAAGGGTTTAGTCATTAAGTTATATTGTATTAAAAGTTAATAGAGAATGATTTACTTGAATATTTATTTTAAATAAGTAAGATAAAAAAAGTTTACTTTAAATGTTTGTAATATACATTAATGTATAAAATAAAATTTCCTATTTTCTTTGGAAATTTCAAAGTTATAAAAATGGATCCAAGATTCAAGACTTCCAAAGAAAATAAGTTAATAAAAGATTATTATTTATCTTATTTAAAGATAATCTTAATGGGAAGATATTAACACAAAGAATTCAAGATGAATACATAAAACGCATTTAAATCCTATGCGACACGTGCCAAAACAATTTTCCATTTAACGCATTTTTTATCGGTCTCATCCAAGATTAAATAGTGTTATACAAGAACTGCATTTTAATTATAATTTAAATACTATTTTAATAAAAGCCATTTAATTTAAACAGTTTATAATTTGAGAGGTTTTCAAAGTTTAATAAAACTATAGTTTTAAGAATAATAATTGAATTCGACTCAAGCGAATGGAAGAAGAATATAAATCAAAATACTTTTTTGATTAGGTGTATCTAAAAATGAATACCAAATAAAAAACAAATGAAATTTATTACGTTTCAGATTACAGTTGAATTCTTATAAAAAAAATGAAAAACCATAAAATATTAAATAATAATAGATATTATAATTAACATTTTAACGAATAAAATGTAGAAATCAGTTTATATTATTTTGTTGAATAACATTTTATTTTAAGAATTGGAATAGAAATATTCCAAATAGACTTTTCACTATAATTGAATGAAATACAGTGTAGACAAGTTTATATGTTTATAAGTTGTAGCATTATTATTGTTGTTGTATTTTAGAATAAATAATACTCAAAAGAACTCATAATAATTTAAAAAAAAAAAATGTATTTGAACTGATTTTAAAAATTTGTAACGAACAAAATTAAGGAATAATTTTCTGAGTAGCCCTTACCACCACAAAGATGAAATAATGACTGCTGTAGATTTCTGATGTTTTTATAAGTTGGATTTGGCTATGGCAAGTTTTGATGAAGTCGTTTACTGTATAATACTACTATTATTGTTTATAATAATTATAATTAATTATTTATTAATAAATAATTAAATATTGTGAATATTTTATAAATAAAGAAGAGCTTAACAATACATTAAACATTTTTTAGATCTGGATATAAGTAAGTCATCAGTTATATTAAAATAAAGCCTAAGGTTCTGATGACAATTATGGTTATTATTTTTCTGATGAATAATAAATACAATAATAACCATAGTAAAAATGATGAAATTCATAGTCCTGTAATTTATATACCACGGGTAACGTTAACATATAAAATTTGTTTTTTGACCGAGGAAAAATTGAGGAGGGACAGTCACCGAATTTTATAATATTTTCGATTATTTTCGTATCTATACGGGTTTTGAAATAAATTCTATTCATTGGAGGTAAAAATTTGGTCTATCACGATTTCTAGTTGCACCTTTACTTAGTATGTTCCAATTTGAACGTTAAAAGTACCATTTATTTAGCGAAAGAACATAATAAAAAAGTAATTTTTAAGAGACATTTTAAAGAGAGATCAAATAACTATTTTTAATTTTTTTTTTTAAAATTAGTATTACAGTAGTAAAAGTAGTATTACTGTAATAAAATTACAGTAGTTACCAAGTAGTGTTACAAACAATTTGGAGGGGCAACGAGGATAGTTTTGAAGTAACTAGGGTGTCTATTAATTTATATCACAATCAAAAAATAGTTCGAACAAAATGCGCGTGTATAATAACTAATACAGCGACGACGACGACGACGATAATAAACGAACAGTAAGTTGCTCTCAGACACGTTCTGCATCCATGTGCCTTGTCGACCCCAGACACGCCTACAATCCGTATAACTATCGTGACGGACACCCATCGCGAGCTAAACGATACGGCCCCGGCGGTGGTTTCCAAGTCATCCCTGGCCAGAATCCCATCAACCTTGCGGCCAATCCGGTACATTATGCAAATACACTTTTGCTGTTTATAAATATATATATATATATATATGAGATCTTGTGATACGTTTTTAAACGCTTTTCGTCCTGCACTCCATCTCCCCGCCGTCCGCATCACTATCTCCACCACTATTCGGTCTCCACCCGCACATCATGCCTCTAGGCCAACTTCCTTATTGTTATGTATAGGATTCGATGCGAAGGAAACAACACTGCCTTATTGGATTCCGGTAGTTATTATTATTATTGTTTCGCACGAAAACGTTATTACGTATTATACACAGTATACCGGTTGACGGTGGCGCCCGAGGGTTGCGGTTGCGAGGAAAAAAATCGTTCTTCCACTACAGAAAAGACAATTACATCACGTTGTACTCACATATAAGTATACGTTTTAGTGCCTATTGGGCAAAAGGTTTGGAAACGTATCGTCCGGCCACTCGGACAATTGTCTTTTGAAATCGTTTTACCGAAACGAATAGCATAATATTATAATATTATAAATAGCCACGGAGGTTCATTCATCCGCATTCAAACGTAAATATATATCTTATGTAAATCGTAACATTATACTGATAATACAATTGATACATTTGATCACAACATTGTACGTGTATTATGTATGGTGTTCTTATTGTGTATTAATCTGTTGCAAATGAGTTTTTGACGAAACGCAAAATCGATAGTAAACAATATTTTAGATTCTGATCGAAGGATACATTATTGGTTTATTGCAATGGAGATTTTTTTTTTAGTTTTCGATGAACACTTCTACCACGGTATATTATAAATCCGCACGAAAAGTTCAACGGAACATATTAATATTTTAATAGACTTATCTTAACTTAACCATGTTGGTGTTACAAAAATGGATTCCAATCACGCTTAATTATATAGTAATTAAATTGATCAATACTCCATTAAATATATTATATAGGATTAAATATTAATAACTGTTGACTTTAATAAAACAGTCAGTTAAGAAGGTATGGTCCCTTCAGTCTTAATCACTCCTCCCCCAGTTAGGTGGTATACATGGTGTATAATACATAGAATACATATATTTCATTCGAAAAGTAATAATTTATATGATTCGTTTTAAAGTGACTATTTTTCAATTATTCTCATAACAATTTGTTTACCAATCGTTTTGGTTTATATAAAATGTAATATACAGAGTAGGAAAAGGGAATAGGAACAAAAATTGATAGACATAATTCAATATACTTTAGACGTACAAACATTTTATTATTTTTTTATTATTTGTAAATAAGTGTCACTTCATTTTTTTTTAAAAATAACATCAAGACTATAACGCTCATCTTCTTCGTAGCTGAAGCAAATAGATCTAAAACATTTAAATGAACATCCTGTGGCAATTTTTCACTAACGGTTAAAATGTTCGTTTTAACTCTACTCATCAGGTTAAAGTCCAAGATGTGAGGTTTTAATTCACAAACACGTGACTAAAGATAAACCCAGAAGAAAAAGTCTCATATCATCAAGTCAGGTTACCTAAGGGACCAATACACATCTCCAAAACGTGAGATGAGGCGACCGGAGAATATCTTACGTGTACGACATTCATTGTGACGGTAACAGTGTGAAGAGGTGTCCCGTTTTGTCGAAACCAAACATTCACTTTATTCTTCACAGCTATGGTTTCAAAAAGTTATTAAGCTTGTCCGTGCAACTTACACTATTGACAGCTACAGTGTTACCTTGTTCCTCATAAAAATAGATGATTAACTTTTTTGAAACAATACACAAAAAAGTTACTTACACTTCACTGCGTTGCTTCTCCTGACTTTATACTCCGATTAAGTGTAGAGAAAAACCCGTCTATGTTTGGCTTTGTTCCCGCGGCCTACTCTGTATATCTTGTGTTACCTGTGTACTGGGTAAATTATACATAATATATTGATTTACAAATACATAATATACACATGTTGTAATACAAATATTGATGTATGGTTCATGCTAGTGTGATAGTGTTCGTTCTGCGTTAAAATGTATACATTTTCGAGTTTCGTATAGATAATGAAACGCAATTATAATGATAATATTTTTGCTGCTACATTGAGCCGGCCATTTGGCACTGGATTGTACGAGTATATAAATAATGGTGTCACATTTTTATATCAAAAACGAAATAGGTAACATATATTTTTACTGATAAGATAGTTTTTGACAAATATAAAAACAATTTATAACAGGTGATAAGATTATAAAGCCAAGTAAGTTAATCGGGTAACAAACATTTTTTAATATTCTTCAAAATATATGTTGAGTCAAAATGGCAGTAAAATATTTTTGTGTCGTGTGTAGACATATAGAACGATTGAACTGTAATTTTTTAAGTATGAAAAATAGAAACAGTGAATTCCTGATGAATCAAATATCAACAAGAAGGCATACGTATTTATAACTGTATTTTTTTGCGTGAACGTTAGACGAAAATTGTAGTTGGCGTAAAAAATCAAAAATGTTTTAAGAATTAATTTAATTTTGAGAATTTTAATTTTCTTTGTAGTTGTTTCTTATAAGAAAATATGGGTGCAAAACAATTATTATTTTCGAAATGTTATTAAAAAAATAATACCACACTGCACCATGCGATTTTCGAGGTAAGGCAATAAACACAGAATATCTCTATTCACAATAAATTCAATGAACAAAATAATTTAAAATATCGGACAAGTAGTAAGGGCTTCTTCGCACTCATTGAAAACAAATATTGCCTATTGGAAATTATACATAATACGTGACATTTATAACCAATAAACACTATAAACTTTGTTTTGTACTTGTATATTCAAGATTTGATTTAGATTTTTTATAATTATTTCCTTGAAAATCACAGGATCTCCAGTGTTCGTCAGGAGTGCGCAACCTTTTTTGATCTACGACTCTCAAATCAATTTACTTCAATGAGGCAACCCCTTCCTACTAACATTATATAATTTTATAATATATATTTATTTAATACATACAAATATTTTATTCGTATAAATTAAATCATTCGTTTTAGGCAATTTTATTATATTTCTTTAGTTTAATTGTTTAATATATCCAAAGCAAAAAAAAAAAAAAATATGTAAAAATATAGGGTATGTTTGTCATTTTCGGTTTTTAGAAAAAATACTCTTTATTTACTATTAATACTACTAAGTGATTTTGGATTAGATGACTGATTTTTATATAACTATAATTTTTGGCTTAAGTATGATATAATTTATAATTCTATATAGCTACATCAGAGAAAGTATTCGTATGGTCTCATACTAGTCAAAAAAACCAACGTTGATCCCAAGACCTGATTTAGTCATCTAACCTGATCCTTAAGTAATACGAAAAATGCAGCATTTTAGGCCAATTCGTATTAAATCTGCGTGATTTACGGAAAACAAGCCGACCTCTCTGTAGCTGTAACGTGTTCGGGAATGACCAGTTAAGCATAAGATATTGAGGGACGGTTTTCTATTCCTTTTGAATATATTATATCGTAGCTCGGGAGTATAAAAGGAACGGATTATAATATTACAAACAATTGGTACAGATGATTACGAAGGTTTAATCCATAAAATAGCTTACGTGTATGGATCTCTACATCAAATCAAAATGGAGTTCTTTACACTTAAGATATATGTTTATTTTATCTTGAATTTTGTTAAAAATTAATGAGTGATAACCCGTTAAAATCTCTTCGTCAATCCAGCGTATAAGACAGTCTGGAAAAAGTTAATCACCTACTAAATTAGAAAAGTTTTGATATCGAAAATGCAAAGTAAATTCTTATATCCATTATCACGAAAGTATTTATATTGGTTTGTATTAATGAAGCGTGTGTACAAATAATTTAACCTACGACGAGCGACTAGCGACAACAAGCGTTTATGTACGAAAATTAATTTTACTAGTACAGGGAAATATCGTTATTTAGAACGCTATCTGTTGAATACTGTTGGCCATGACGCTACAGAGGAAAACAAATGTAGAGCGCACTACAGAAACGACATAACCGGTACACCATGTTAATATTGATCAAGTGAGACACAGTAAACGTACAATTTAGTTTCATGTACAATTAAATTCGATTTCATACTCACATCCTTCGGATTAGGTGTTTTTTATGTAAAAAATAAATATTAAAAATACACTTCGGTGACCGTTGAGAGATCGCTGAACCATTATCGTTCAATAATAGTTACTACTCTCTAGGTAAACATTAAGCTCGTTCGTGTAGACGATAATATTGATTATTCCGAATTAATCCCTGCCCTACTGATTAGTATCTCAAGATTATATTTAAATTAAATTATTATTAATTAAGACATTTTATTGAATACATATGCATTGTGTTTAACTATTTATATAACATTACGATGTAAGGTTTTAAATTTCCTTTTTTCTTTTATAATTTAATTTTTGGATGGTTTAAAAGTTTTTCCGTTTCATAAATACTGATTGGCTATTGCAATCAATTAATCACACGCCAGAGAAATTCTACAGAAAATAAGCAGTAGTTTGTTTTATGAAGAATCTCTATATTAAGAAACGTGACATAGTCGGTTTTACTTAAGTCGTTCAAGAGATCAAAAAAAAAAAAAAAAATTAGTCATTTAACAGTTGATGTTTATTTTAAACTCAATTAGTAATTACCTACTCATTATTGACGAATGCAGATAAGATAAAATGCAAACATATATTTGAGTTTATACATTTTTTTTTTTTTTAAAGAATTTTTAAAGCAAATGTGTCTTAATTTGTAATTAAAAATCACTATTTGATATGATTTAATAGTATCTAACAAACACTTATTTTTAAATATAAGTTAAATAAATGTAATTAATTTCCAAATGTAATACTACTCTCGCGGGTTATAAAACCAGCTCCTGGTGCGAATAGTAGTCATATTGTATTCTCAATTTATTAAATGATTTCTGGTAAAAAAACAGAACTAGAAAATACCAATAAAATATTTTTAATCGTATTTACTATTATTACAAACAAAATTTGTTTTACCTATTTTGCACTACTACGTAATATAAGCTAAACGCGTGGACCTGAGAACTAAGAATTGAACAAAACACAACCGATAATTTATATTATCTTTCTATATTTTTTCACAGCTACTACCGTGGTGTAAATATTATAATAATAACTACAGATTGATTGACGACATATTTTAAAATTATGATTAGTTACATAGTAAGGGTTCCTAGTAAAACCACAAAATTAATTTAGATATATTCGAGAAGATTATTTGATTTATAATTTATTTTGCATTCAAAGATTTTTATAGTAAAATTATATTTATCAAAAATTATTATTTTGTAATATGTACATGAACTAGTATATTTGTTTTATAAGCAGTATAATATATTTTATTCAAAACCCATACTTAATGTTTATAAGTTATACTTTATTTAAAAATTTTATTTTATTTTTATAGAATTGTTCGGCTTAATCTATGTGTTACAGTGTAATAGTTATACTATTAATTGTAATAAACGATCTATGAGACTATGTGTATTCAATGAAACAATTTATTTTATAATTTTTTTCCAATAGTTTTTTAATTTTTTTCATATGTCAGGTTAATTTTAGTTTTTACATATTATCATCTTATGTACAAATATATTCGTACAAATAATTTTATTTTAATTTTTAACAAATACTAATAATGACACATCATCATGATATCTTTCTTTTTAGTGTTTAAATTTAATTTAATCATATAACGTAAGTCTAACCATAAATTAAAAGAATAATCGACACTCACCAACATTAGTGTACCCACTTTCAGGCTTCCTATAAGTAATAATTAATCGTAACTTATGAATACGCACACATATTAGAACTTGAGTTATAGTTATCTATGTATATATACATATATATTGGGGTTTAGATTTTTTTTGTAACGTTTATCACTTATTGTATATAATTTAAATATTTATAAACAAATTTAGTCTATACTATTTATCAACTAAAAACTATTCTAATTTTCTTCAATCATTTTCTGGGGATTGATTTATCCAACAAAGGGGTCTCGAATTATTAGTAAGCAACTTTAATATCTCTTATTTATACAATTTTTATCGTACCATTACCAATACATAATAGAGTATAACCAACATTATTTTTTTTATCATATTTCAAGTTGTATTATTGACGTTACAAATTATTATGATTTATTTTTACTCGTTTTGCTTCAATAACTACTGACTTTTTCTTATGAACGAAAAAAAAAATGAAATCCATTTATAATTTTCAAAATGTTTATCTAATCTTGATGTAAAATATTTATTATCATCAATCGTAATTATTTTATGTTAATGATGGTTATTATTTTCCTCATGGAAAAATACCAATAAGCTGATCAAAATAAAGGTGGATAGACAAACTGAAAAATAATTATTTATTTTATTATATTATTTTATATAGTTAACAATAATTTTAATTATATAAATTATTATTATTTATTTATTTATTTTTTTTTTTTATAATAAATATTAATAAATTAAAATGTTGTTCTTAAAATATCTTCTGGGTTAAATGGATATGGAAAAAATCCTCTAGAAGGAGGGTGTACAATGGTTACAATTGATATTTTGTAGAATCCAAAAGTTGTTTGATTGGGTGAAGTTTATTGTTTGATTCTTGCAGGAATGGTCCCAAAGTCGTTGGTGAACCTTTTTATTTATTTCTAAGGCGATTCTGGCTGTTTCCTTAATATATAAGTTTTATTATAAAGGTATAAATATTGGCAGTACTTTCTTTAGCTGCTTCATCAGCTTTTCCGTTTACTGGTATGTTTTTTGAGATGGTATCCAAATGAAGGTTACCGAACGAGGGGTAGGAAAAAAGCTGTTTCTTAAGTATTTTTATGATATTGTTTGTTGTCCCGTGGTGTATATAGCTAGAATAGAACTATGAAAATCACTAGTTATTAAAAATGACTATGTCTTCCTGATTTCGTTCGAAAGGACTCTAGGACTTTCAGAATTGTTAGAGCTTCGATGATGAAAATATAATTGTATTGTAGTGATAAAAAATTGAATACTTTTTCATCTGTAATTATAGCTCATATTTTATCCGTTAGTGTAAATAATTTTGTGATTATGGAAGTCATGAAATATGATGTCATTATTTTGGATATTTAGTAAAAATTGTTTGTGCATAATTAAGTGTCTAATGAAAAAAAGTTACATAGTTACATGTATTAATATCAAGCTAAACTGAAAAAAATAAAAAACCGCTTCTATTTAACCATTATAAAAATAATAGTAAACAAATCAAATCTTTTTTAAAAAACTGTCTTTTTTTAAAAATTATTTAACTTTTATATTAAAATTAGGAAAAACGGTCAGTCATAAAAATAGGTTTAATGAAACTATTCAATAAATATGATTT
Source organism: Sipha flava (assembly GCF_003268045.1). Classification (NCBI taxonomy): domain Eukaryota; kingdom Metazoa; phylum Arthropoda; class Insecta; order Hemiptera; family Aphididae; genus Sipha; species Sipha flava. Next base: position 4,452,308 of record NW_020272783.1, on the reverse strand, counting down.
AAAAATCAGCGCATGAAACAGTGCACTTTTACATTAACCAAGTAATTGTTTACAGAAATACAAAAATACAATTTAAAATTGTGCAAATATTTTAATTTCAGAAAACCCTTGTTCGCCATGCAAAGTTGGCAGCATTTTTATTAACAAAAATGGATACATCTGTTCAGTGTCAACAACTGAATACTCTTTTCTAGCATAAATATTACATAGTATACAAATATGCAATATACACTCAACCTCTATAATTTCTATAAACACGTAAATAAATAGATAATAGTGATCAATTTCAAGGCTATATAAGTTAAATAAAAATTAATTTTGTTTAGAACAAGATAAAAATTATTATGAAATACGATCATAATTTAAATTCATCGGTGCTTGACCAAAATTCAATTGTAAAAAAAATATTATTTTAAAATTATAATCGATTGGATGATTATGAATGTATTTATTTTTATTTTTAATATACATTTAAATATTAAGATATTTTAACTGTAATTTTCTTAACAAATAGTTTTTCGTTTCTTTGGTATCATATTCAGTAATAACCATTAAAAATGATGCTTTAATATTACGTGAGAAATATTGAAGAAAGAAAATAAAAATAGCATGTTATTTTTAAACTGTTAAGTAATTAATTTTAGAAGAAAATAATAATTTTGAACGAAGTAATTATAATAGTTAAACAAATGTTGGAAAATTAATTACGTATCTACATAATCTATAAGTATATTAGTACATGTTGATTGCATAATTATATCTTCGGCCCCCATAGAAGATAATATTTATTCAAATTCATCATGTATTCGCGTAAATATGTATTTGTTTTATTTATCATATAATACCGGAATTGGCAGAATTAATCATAATGCTAGTAACGAATACAAATTACTTCTCAGTAACAGCTAGAAAAATGGCGATATTCTTATATGACTTAAACATTCAACAATTTCGTAACGTGCATTTCTGATTATCCTATATGTCCTTTATTAGAAAGACAAACAAGTTGAAAACATCCTGTTCGTTTCGATTTGATATAATTTTATAATTTTAACTTCAATCTTTTTATGACATTTTTTTATTAAAATACTGAAACTAACTATCTGCCATATATTTTCCTGTGTAATGTATTATATTATAATTATATATTTTTTAACATTCTTTCATTAACAAGGCAAAACAAATAAGTTATGTGACGGTAAAATTACATGAGAAATAATTAAAATTAACGGTAAACATTCGACAGAGACACTACCCGATTTAGTAGCTACTCTTACCCAAACATATGATAATTTATAAACTATTATACTACTATTACCTTCTAGTAAAAGTTTTACATACTAAAGTTAATGGTTCTGAGATATCGTTAATGCGATGTAGTTTAATAAATATTCATCATAGCTGTATATTTTTCAATCAAAAAAAAAGATGTGCAATTTTACACAAAAATGAAACACTTATAGTTGCATAATATGGATATATGATAATATTGAAATTGGTAAAAGTGTAAAATAATATTTGCATTAAAAAATTGTCAGTATAAATTACGGATAAAAAATAGTTGTTTTGCCATCGAACTTATGAGAAAAAAAAATTATATTTTAAATTATAGGTTGGCAAAACAATAAACATATTATTTTTCTAGATCACGTTATTTGAGAAACTTATTCCTGTGAAAAAATAAAATTAATGGATGTTGTATAAATAGTATAGAAACTAGATCATTTGTCGTAAAACAAGACATTAGTCACTTCAATCAAAACTATTAAATGAATAATTGCCAAAAACTCATTTAAATAAAATAAAAAATGCTCAATTCTCGAGCAAATATTACATTGTATAAAACATATATAATACAGATATATCTACAGCGCATATGCGCTGAATCTCCGAGTCGAACCATATAATATAAAATATGATAATTCTACAGTTATTTTATTGTTGCCGAACGCATTAGTGGAGTACAGATGCGATTCGACGGTTAAAAAGCGAACGTAGACGTTATTATTTTACATGGCGCGTGTTTGTATGGCCTTAAATTAAATTTATGTTTCGTTTTGTTCGTTTTCGACATTATTAAAGGTCTCAATCTGTCACCACAAAATAAATCCCCGGTAATTCCGTACACGTCTCTTAGTTACCCTTGGAACGTTAATGTTGTACGAGGGAGCGACTGTTTATTAATAATGGCCAATTGAGTTGTCCCCTAAGCGCACACGCACACACGCGCACGCATCTCGTGAGACTCATTAGGTCGTACGAGTGTATTTTTACGTCCCTCCCGGAGAAAAAGAAGGGACGCGTTTGTTTTATTTAAGATAACACGCGTTCGTGTACATTCAACGTGAATCTGTTAATTATTCGATTTGTCGCGTGAACGGTTCCCGATTTTCTGGCACAGATTTGCACAAACGTTCGTTTCGCGTGTAATAATATGGAGCTCGTATGTTCATTGATTAATTCGCTATTTTTGGACTTGTTCCACTGTCGTATAATAGCCGTATCGGTGAATGGACGACAAAATTACATGTCGTCGTTTCGACCGTCGTCTCCGTGCAGTCCTCGATATGATAAAGTTGAAATTATTCACGACGAAATATGACGTGTTTGCGGATTGCGACGTGAAGCTGTATGTTAAACGGATTTGGATACCCAAGCATTAGCGAACAAATCCGATTCGAGTTCCACATAATATTCGACGATGAACACCGGTTATATTCTGTACACCGGTTTCTCGTAATCATTTCTATTGCGGTTTGTAGTTCCAAGCGAACTTAAAAATGTAACGCTGCGTGTACGCACCGAAAAAGATCATATTTTATATTGCAAATATAAAAAAACGCGTTCTTTAGTCAAAAATTCTAAATTGTTTGTACACTACATGCCCTTGCAAGGGTGCCGTGTACAGTAAGGCTCGGAGGCTGTAGCTCCCCCCCTCACCCCCTTCCAATGAGCTTGATGAGATGGAACTCAGCCCTCATAGTTTCCATATTAAAAAAAAATCAATATTTCTTATTATGAATTCATGACTATCCTCTAAGTACTAATTTTAATTTTAATAAATTAATTGAGAAAGAAAAACGTTTTTTTCGACATTCATAACGGAAAAAGATGAAACTAGAATCCGAAAACCATCAAAAGGAATAGCTGAAGGATGAGAACCTTCTATTAATTTTAGACATTGGAGAAAAATATAATATATTTTATAAGGCATATTATTGCTTAATTCTATGAGATTATTTTTGTAACATTAGCTTTATTAGGTAGAAGGTTCCAACAAAATGATAATGAACATTTATCGTTAGTTGAAAGATTTATAATTGGGAAAGAAACTTTACATAAAGATATGATTAAATGTTATAGATTCCGCTTTGATGGTGATAAATTGCAATTACACTGTGATATGTTTTTTGGACGAAGCAAAAGCAAGGATAGTGCCAATTAAAAATGTTGATGATGTTTTGAAGCTAATGAAAAACGGTGGTACACTTCGTCAAATGTTACCGGAGTTAAACAAAATAGTATACATAATTTTAGTTTTACCAGTGTCATCATGTACATCTGAAAGATCTTTTTGTGCCCTTGGCAGAATTGAGACATACGTCTGGTCCACAATAAATCAAACACCGTTGATAGATATTTCTATCGTTCATGTTCGACGTGATGAAGAAATAAATTTAGAACTTGTTGCAAACCAATTCATTGACAATTCCAAAGTGCGGAAAAATACATTTTTTGTACAAAACACATGACTTTCAAAAATAAATTGTGATTTTTTAATTCTTATCTTGTGATTTTTCATGATGAAAATACTATTAAAATGTTAAGAAAAATAAAACAACAAATAACTATATTTTAGTAATTCAAAGAAAATAAAAATAGGAACCATATAAAAAAGATCTATGGACTTTGGTAAGATTTAGGTAAAATTGTACATGTGATTATAAAATAGTGAGCCTTCCATGAGATTTTAAAAACCCGGTGCCTCTGGTGCACCACGCAGCAATACTATTACGTATACGAATCTACTCGTGATTTATTTTTTTTCTCACAAGTTGTAACAACAATTATAGTACAATTACGTTTTTTCTATGGCGTTTGATTTATCAAGATGAGAAAACGACGAGTGTTGAAATTTCAGTCGAAAACCAGTGAATCTATGGGCGATTAATGTGTCACAATTATGTGACTGTTTTCAGATACGATCACGCGACGCCATTAATTTATTTACTGAATAAAACGTTCACAAAAAAACGGAATTTAAGCGTCCCGGGTTGTCTTGAGACGAACGACGGAACGATTTGGATAAAAGACACAAAGGTAACGTATATATATTTTTTTTAATTCTAGCATTAACAATACGTATATATATAAACATGACGTTTATTTTCTACGTACGTTTAAAAAGATCCGTCGAGCACAATACGAACCGATTATGATACGAATCCACGGGCTTTCGATCACCGTTCGCCCCCGGGCCTCTCCCAACCTAAAGCGTAAGTCCCCGGTTGCCGTTTCCGAGACGCATGGCCGAGACGAAGAGAGATAGAGAGATAGAGAGAGAGAGAGAGAGAGAGAGAGAGAGAGAGAGAGAGAGAGAGAAACCGTCGGGGAGAGGGGGGTGGAACGCGTCGTCGTCGTCGTCGTCGTAAAGTCGCGCGAGCACGTATATTATCGTCACGCGAATCGGCAGCGGTCGAAATTTGAAAACTTTGCGAAATCGGTCTCGTCCGGGCGCGCCCCGCCGCCGCCATCGACGCGCGCGGCGGTCGCGCGACGCGCAATAATCACACGCGGGACGACCGCTTTTCCGATTTTATTGCGATACGTACACGTACCGCGCGCACCGGAGACCCGGGTGACGACGAAGGGTTAGGCGGAGGAAAGTCGCACGCGCGCGCGCACATAAAAAGGGCACGCACGCACGAGACGTTCGCGTTTAACAACCGCCAGTATAATATTTATTCGTGTACATGTGTACACGAGTGCATTGTACATTATATTCCGGGCGGAGAGCAGCCCGTATACATGTATACAGCCCGTCGTCGTCGTCGTCGTCGTCGTCGTCGCGTGGTGATCTTGAAATAGCGTCGGAACGCCGTGCCAAGAAACACCCGCCCCCCCTCCCCCTCCGCGCGTCGTCCGACCGATGAGACCGCAGCAGCAGCAGCAGCAGCAGCAGACTCCTTCTTTTAACCCTTCTTCGCTCGACGCGAGCCCTTCCCCGCGCCACCGCCGGTCCACCGTTCGAAGAGTCAACGCTCTAAGGAATCGTCGTCGTCGTCGTCGTCGGTCTGCCGGATTCGTTGTCGTTTATTGACTGCGAGTCTACACGCACACTTGCGCGCGCCCAACATTACACAAACGACACCAAATTTAGATTTCAGTTGCTTTCACGCGCGTACGCGACCTCGCGATAACCGTTGTTGTCGTTTGTCGTGGAAACTTTGGCCCCATAAAAAAATAATAATAATAATGGGACCGCAGCGTGTGCACGGCGAGGGCGAACGACCGACGGTGCGGTTGCCGGTTATACGGGTGTTTATGCGTTCGGAGCCGGTTGAATCGAACGTGACGTGTGACGGACAAGAATATCGAGGGGGAACCGTCTACGGTTTTCTCTTTTGAACACGAGCCAATCTCGACGATTCGTATTGTTTTTACGCTATAATTACAAATTTTTTTATGCACCGTCGATATGTTGTACACTACTTGACGGTCATTAATTTACATTTAAAGTGTGTTTGTCAGTCGAAATCAACACTACATAATCGAAAGCATGTTAACATTTCGTAATTATACACTGTAAATTTAAAAATGTGTCGAAATTGCTTCTTTTCGTACTTCTCATTTCACCCATATCCGACCTATATATTTTAAGTATCACCAGGGCATTATTTAAGGTGTGGTTCGTAAAGGCAATAGCCTTCTTAAAAGGGGTGATAATACTTTAACGGAGATTCTAAATAAAATAAAATCAATTTTTTCGCATTATCAATGGAATGAATAAATAAAATTATATAAAAAAAAATATTACGCTATAAAATCATTTATATTATTTACTATCGTACAAAATTTATATATATTTAAGATTATTTTATGTGACATGGTATTTTATTAAAATATATGTATTGGTTTAATGTTGATTTGTATGGGGATGGGACTTTCAGACCGAAAGGTACTAAATTATTCAAAGGTACCACCATCAGTCTTATAAAAGACAATTTTCTATAACTTTATTTATATAATAATAACTCAGTTATTTTTGGACTTTATATTAATTATCGGGGCTCATAATTTATACCTCTAAATATGGTAGTTATAAACGCTATAATATGCTCATAAAAATATTCATATAAGTGCTTAAATATGCACTAAAAATATAAAAATGTGCAAAAAAAATAATATCATGTAAAAAAAGAATGTCTAACTTTTATTATTAAAATACCGATTGCATCACTATATGATACAAATAAATATATAATTCAAATCAAAAAAAAGAAGAATTGATTAATTAATGAGTTAATTATAATTATAAGTAATTAATACTACTATAACTTGTTATTATTAAGAAAAAATGTTTTAAATGCTACGGAACTGAAAAAGACTTAAAAAGCAAAATAGTAAATAACAAATTTCTGAATATATAAAAATTAAACTAGGAAAATAAAAAAAAAAAGCAAAATAGCTTTTATACTTTGAAATATGCAAAAATATGCAACATAAAATTTCGTATTTAGCTTCTTATTTATTTGAAACAAATTTATAGATCACATAAATATTTCTAGGACCTCTCAAAAAAAAAAAAAAAAAAAAGTGTAAATGCTATAAGTTATGAGCCTTATTAATTACAAATATTATGTAATAGTGTACTGAAACGGGGAAAACGAACGGCGAGCTGCTTTTTAATGAATAGTCGAAGACACTTATTTTTGGTTTTACACTTCAGGGAAGAGAGGCGGCAAAATATTGTTGCTTCTGGGTAGAGAAATCTTAATACGGCCCTGAGTATCACGATCTCATGCGCAATTTAGAAGTGTTTTTTGCGTACGTGGTCACACGTGGATGTACAATGTTTAATTGTATGGTTCGTTTACAGTTGCTCGAAAAATTCGACGTAATGCGACGATTCAAATTCGTCGCACAGACATAATTCTACGTTTCCAGTTTATCGCTCAAAGTACACGGCTTTGTAATACTACGTGTTTGGTATTTTACATATTTTATTTTTTATTTTCTCGTATGGTTTTTTTCAAATGCGTTTCCACAGCATTCTTCGTCGTAACAATATGCACATGCAAATCCTGCAACGCGTAATACATCGGCACGGAATACATTTGAAAATAAATATTTACTCCGCGATAGCGATTATTTCACGATACATTGTACCGTCCACCGCGAGAACTTATAAACAAACAAATACATGTATACGGCACGTGCAATATACGGTCCTTGGAAAATAATTTATTTGGCCGGTACAACGCGTATGAAACAATATGCGTTCGCTGCACAATAAAGTCTTGTGCGTTCACGTTGTACTTTTAAAACGAAATTTATTTTAGATCGTATATTTCGGCTAAACAAGTTGAAGATGAACAGATGTTTTTTTCTCCTTTTGATAAATAAATGTGGGATATCGACGATTGATCGCGGTCATTCGAGCGCAGAGAGCAGCAGATCATTACTCGAGAGGTGTTGCGCGGATAGAACCACTTGAGTGCCAAGTATACAAAAAAAAAAAAAGACCCCAAGATTTCGTCGCCGTTTACAGTGGAAACCTAATGGGATGTATAAGTTGCGCCGCGCGTTACAATATACATAACGCTACAAGACGACCACCATATAATGGTATTAATTAAAGACAATTATTTATATTAAGTACGCATAAATAATAATAATAACAGTGTAATTATATAATATACTGTTCGGTGTTGATAAATTGATGTTTTTATAGCTCAAGGACGACCAAAGATTTTTCACTATAACATACATAAGACAGTACACCATTTTTCCATTTATCAGTCGACGTGAGTATTAAAATACCGTCGCCATCGTCGTAATATTATTATACGCTACGTTTACCGCGATCGATAATACGTAATTAACGACCGCCGAACAGAAAATCGTCTGAACACGGACATGGGCAATGCATTCAGATTGTTCCGCGAGGATCTGGTTGTGTTGCGATATCGTCTCTTTCGTCGATACGAAAATATATTCTCTCGACTCTTCGGACACAGTTTAATACATTCACCCTGTACGCGGTTTTTGTTATTTGGCACCGTAGTCGAAATTCAGTTTTCGCACGCGCACTATACGCATTATAATGCAATAGCAGCTACAAGATTCAAGACGGCCCGTGGGGGTGGCGCAATACATCGTTTTTACGCCTCGTTGCTATTATTTCCGGAAGAGAGTTAAGTCGTAATATGCACGTAAAAGATAAATAAATAAATGTTATTAACCACGCGAACTTTCCTATATCACGTTCGGAAATCCTTTGAGATTGAGCTGCTTTTTTTTTTTTTCAAATAAAAGGAGAACAACAGGTTAAAAAACCATTTCGGTTGGCGTACGCAAACATGGATGCATGGAGTCGAACCGTACGACGACGTGAACAATTTTTCGGCGAGACGTCTTTTTGGACTGAACGTTTCCGAAAACCCGGGCAATCGCTCGGCGTACTCGTGTTGAACGCGCGCATATTATTGCATCGCGCACCGGTGGTTACGATTACGGTACCGTACGCGCGTTTCTCCACACCGCCGACTACTTATTTATAGACGTCACCGCCGCCACTTGTGCGCGTGTTTTCGCCGTTTGATGCGTCTCACTTCGAACGGCTCCGGGTTGTGGGTCCCTTTTTTCTTTTACCGCGATGCCGCGCACGTAAACGTACGCGCTTTAGTTGCGATCGCTTTTAATTACTTCATTATGTGGTTTTATTTTTTTATTTTATTTTTTCGGTCTCTGCCCGATGCACACACACGCACATACAAGACTCCATAATTACGTCTGCAATACGACCGTTCGTGTAAACGGCTGTTCTAAACCACCTGTTTTCACGAAACTTTAATTAACCGTCACGGAATGGTTCACATATTACGTACGAACATGCACGTGAACGTGCGTATTTTTCGAGCCGTGCCACCAGCAAGATGTACCCATTCTGTCACAAAGTATCAGGGCCGTGTTATGGGGGAGGGTCAAAGGGGGCAATCGCCCCCGGGCACCGTAGTTTTTTAAAAGTAAGGGGGCGCCCTTATCTGCACTTAATATGCTACCTGTGTCCAGTAGCCCCGTAGAAAAAATTTTGCACCGGAGCGCTGAAATGTTTGACACGGCTCTGCAAAGTATACGTATCGTAACACGTAAATCCCGTTGTCGTGATTTCCCAGTTAACGTTAGGTTAGGTTAACGAAACGAAAAATTTATTGATTGTACTGTCATGCGTGTTTTTTTTTATTTTCGCGAAAGATTTTCTCCGGTTACCGCGATCATAAGAGATATTTCCGATAAGAAATATTGTTTAGTTGTACTTCTAGGAGGGGTTGAGGTCATTATAAGAATTTCCCAATGGTTTTTTTAAGTAATTCCGAAAAATCGATGAAATATTACGCGAAAACGGTAAATTTTCAACATACCGGTTTCGACATAATCGAATTCTTTATGTTTACGTCGTAGACAAAAAAAAATATTAATCGTAGAGACTTGAAATTTTTACCGAATGTTTAAATTTAGGTTTTCTATAAATGACATAATTGTCAACAATTTTTAAAACTATTTATTGATACTTGAAATGTTTATGTTTACATAGTTTTTTCGTTACAAAGTTCCTCGTAAATATCTGATACCTCTTAATTGCCAATAAAAAATATGCTATTTATACATGTGTGTGTGTTACAAATGTACATAAATAATATTTTAGATTGAATTAAATTTTGTTTTATTTGACTAATAAATGTATTGGTATTGATTTTTACTATAAAATGTTATTTTTTTTTTTAATAAAAATATATATTTGATCAAATTATATTGAAATTTATCATTAATTATTTAAAATATCCAAACAAATTGAACGATTTACATTTATTTAAATTGGACATATTATATTATTTTCGTTGTGCTGGATTCTAAAACTTGGCTCAATGTATTCAATGTTTTGACTAACATGGTGCCGGAAATGCATTTTTACTCTAATACTTGGCACAGATCTTACATCTTACTTGATAAGATATGGAAGTGAACATGGATTTAATCATTCAGTTTTTGAAAAAATCTGACAGTTATAAAGTTTGCATGTTAAAATGTTGCGAATTTCTTGTCAGATATCTGAATAATAAGTATATTACATACCTACATCATTGTCAGATTAAAATGATATTAAATTTGTATATACGAGCGTTTACAAATTACATGTATATTCGAGTTATTGTTTACAAAATACAAGTATATACAAGTTATTTTACCAGAGTTTAATCAAATTTACTTTGGTTGACTATTAGTGGTATTACATTATTTCCCAGTTCTACGTACTCAATTTAATATTTGGAGAATCATTTTCACCTAACATTATTAATATATTATTGAAATTAAATTGATAAAACTATGTTAAAACGTTTAAACTATGCATGACAGGCCAGTGGACGTGATTCATAAATAGGTAATGTCTATTTAATAGAGTATAGGCTATTGCATCCAAAATTATAAGTAGCATGATTATGAAAAACGAATGGAATTATAGAGCTGATCGAACACGGATGAAGCCTGAAAGAAGTGATTGAACATCGGCTGAACCACCAATAATATTTTGGAGAAACTTTGTGTTAATGATATTTTTTCTGTCGTCTAAGGTTGGTACTCTCATAACTATGTATATACTCCTACAAGAAATACTAAAGATTATGAAAATGCATTTTTCGAAATATAAAAAAAAAAGCTTATCGATTATAAAATATCAAATAATATATTTTTAATGAATGTTTATAAACCCAAAATAATATGTATAATATATCAATATTATCAAGTATAAATTAACAATTTTTTTTTTTTTTTTTAGTTTAAAATATAATAAAATATAATATACCTGTACAGAGTGTGTCACGAAAATATACTCATTGCAATATTTCCTGAGATAATATAATCAAATTACCCTCGTTTCCAAATATATACGGGCGCTTCAAAAACAGAAACCAGTCGTATATCATAATGCAATTCATCTATTTCAATTGAATATCCACAATAGTATTTACACAGCTGAATACGTAGCTCTTCTTAAAGGAATCCAGACAGCCCTTGAAATAGATAACACTAAAATAGACATCTGTACCGACTCGCTCAGTATTCTATCCAATTTGAGAAATAGTATACAGACAGATTCCTTGGTCATAAAAATAAGTTATCTAATTCACCAATCCAATAAACATATACGTTTTATACGGACTCCAGAACACAGTAAAGCAAAGGGGAACAGGGAAGCAGATAAAACAGCCCGACATGCAATTAATAATCCCAATAACAATTCACTCACAATATGTCATCAGTAGTTGACATACATAAAAATGTTGATAAATACTGTATTCATTTATGGAATTCTTAATGGTACTAAGTAACCAAAAACAAACTAAAATAAATAAAACACTCAGTGGCACTCTGGCCAAATCCCAACAACTTAAACAGAAAAGAAGAAGTCTTACTTAACAAACTCGGAATTTGTCACACGAGATTATCCCATGGATCCCTGATGGGAAAAACTGAACCACCTGATATTGTATGATATGCCCCTCATACAACATAATAATTTCAATAAATCACATTATCATCCATTGTCTAATCTACACAGAGGACAGAAAAGAATACCAAATTCCAGAAAATTTTTATGAAGCGTTAGGACCTTATTCCGATCCAAAAAAAAATAAATATTGTATAATAAAAAAAATTGAAATGTATAAAGAAAAACTAATGTAAATACCATATATAATATAAAAATGTACACCCAATAGAAAAAATTAAATGTTAGCTAATAACTTCGTTGTTGATACTGAATAAAAAAAAAA